>NC_080582.1:16153117-16453117 GCF_029962835.1 Magnolia sinica
GGTTTTCAGCCAAAAATAGTAAGTGTCCAATTTGTCCAAACCATGTTATTCTCTTATTTTTTCTAAGCCATTTTTGTGTTGGGCACGACTCCTACAACTTAAAGGATAAAAAGTTATGATTTAACTAAAACTTACTATTTATAGTAAAAATGAAAATAAAATAGACTTTTGATCGTAGATCTGATGGAATCTCACAAATCCGGCATGGGAAACCTAGGATAGCTGGTTGGTTGGCTAAAGTAGCTTCTCCTACCCCAAAATCATAATGATACGTTGAAAAACTCATTTGGGTTTGCGAGATACGACTATTTTAAGGTTCTGTCGGTCTTGATCATCTCTGCCTCCGATCGGGCCATATCTGGTCCATCTTTATCATGAAAGTGTCGGCGTTAGAGAAGGTCTTATGCGGTGATTCTCCTAAAAACTGGAGATGAAAGGGACCAAATGATTGTACTTCAATTTTTTCCAGTAATGCCTGGGAGGGTACTGCTTCTCCCTAAATGCAGTTATTCCACTCATTGCAGATTTTCCAACAAAACATTGGAGAGAACGAATCAAGAGTACTTTCCTCTTTCCTATAAAGGACTGTTTCTGCAATTACTTGAGACTGCTCCAACCGTCTCCCTCCTGGTCCATGCAATTCCAAAGTGATTGGAAAAAAAACAGTGCAAAAACAAGCCACTGAACAATGGAGGAATAGGTGAACTGATTCCTCTCCTTCATTGCACCTGTTTGGGAAGCTAACACCTCTTTTCTTTGGTTGGAGCTTTGCTAAGTGCACACGTGTGTGCAATAGAGCCCATGTACATGCCACTCGTGTGCCAGCATGTCATGATAGGTTCAAGATCGAATCCATCCATCAGAAAGGAACCACTAGATTGAGGCCCCATCCTGAGAATCAGGTTGATCCACTAGTCAGGTGGGTCACAGTCTGCAAGACAAATGAGCTACTCTAAAAAAAATGGATAAAGTTTTCTAACCCGTCCACCTGTTTCTAGTATTGGGGCCCACTTGATGAGTGGACCAGATTTATTTTTGGGAGAACATGTAGAAGGTCGGACCAATCTGATGGATGGATTGGATCTCGCACCTATGTGCCATGCTGTCAGTCATCATCCCATGGAAGGAGCGAGCAGAGGCCCGCTTCCTTGTCTGACAAATTCCTCCTACAAGGGGGAGACCAAACTACCACATCCGGATCATGAAGAAACATTGAGCAAGGGAGAGCTCCCCATCTGGGGCAAGACTTGCTAACCTCGGAAACTCCTCCTGGAGGGACCTCTCTCCGATCCACAGGTCTTTCCAGAACTGATTTGCTGCCTGTCACCGCATGAGAATCTGACCCTCTCCTTAAACTTGTCCACCACTCTACAGACTGCCTTACACAGCCCAGAAGTTCTATATAAAGACGTCCTTAACCCACCAGCCCCTTTCCTCGATTCTTCCCCAACTTCTGGGAGAGTGACCTGCTTTAGTTTCCCTAACAGCTGGTGAATTCCTCAGCCTTTGCCTTTGAGGTTCCTTGTGAATGTCAAGTTTCATTCCGGTCTACCATCAACTGACACTTTTTTTCTGCAAGGTGATTTTGAATAAACTTGGGAGTTGGCCCCCAGTGACAACCCATCCATACTTCTTCACATTCCTGTTTCTACTTATTTGTTTTTTCCCTTTCCAACACCCAACTTCAAGTTGTGTTGGATCTGGTTGTCAAAATCCTCAGTTTGGGTTCGTATTGGAAAAGCCAGCCTGATTTGATGTCAGGTTGGATTCGGGTTGAGCAAATTCAGGTTGGATTAGGATGTGTTGGGAATAATTACATCTATTTGGGTTGGGTCTGGTCAGGTTGGGTCCAGTTGGATCGAGTATGGTGTAAGTCAGGTTGGGTTGGGTTGCGAGTTGGGTCCTCTTGAGGTCAGCTTGGGCTCCGGTTGACCCCCCAACCTGACCCAACCCAGTCGAGTTGCACTCCTGATCCTGACACCCTTTTTAGCCATGCATCTTGTCCAACGTTGTGCTTATGTGCTGTTGCTGTTTTAGGAATATATTCGTACAGTCAATTCGTCCAACCATCTGCTGACATTGATTACTTATGTACCAGTGCTCAATGCAACTGCGCAACTTAGCAGGAACTGTCTGCTCTGCAATCTGAATTGGATCGGATCCAATACTTACTGAAAATTGTTGATCCAATGGGAGAAGCTGCTCGGAGGAGGGATTCAAAAGCCCAGACATCAAAATCTAACCAGCCAGATATTCCTATTTCCAACATCACAAAAAGGCTTTCAGTGGAGCAAAAGAAAAGCTCTACGCTAGCAAAGCCTGCAAATGGTTCCTCCCATAAAGATAAAAGTCTTCCCTTAGAAACAAGTAAACCTCCATAAGGTGATGAAGCTGTTAGTGACGGCATAGAAAGCAAAGTGGCCACATACACGGTCACAAAGCCTATATGGCTTGGTGCTACAGAGGACATGTAAGTGAAAGAGAAGCAACATGTACATGATGAAGCGCCACAAAAAATGTATGAATCTGACGACTTTGTTGACATCTGGGAAAGTGGCATTTGATACTATGGACTGTCAACAACAAGAAAAGATACTTTGATTTCTAACCATCATTCATTCATTCCACAATAAATATAGGTCAACAGTTAAGAAGTAGAAAAAAAAAATTAGCTCCATGATTTAATGTTGAAGAGAGTATATACTGTTTAATCTTTTATCATGAACAAAATAAAGTAATTTACCTTTTACTAAATGATTCTTAAAATGCCCCCAGCAATTTAGAAACATAAAATGAATGCCAAGTGAAGCTTAAAATAGAAGAGAATAAGTATAATTTGAATTGTAAATTGTAAGATTTAAATTATAGAATCGTAGGATTCATATAAAGAGGGATTCAAGGTGAGATTCAAATAGTTTTGCTTAAGATTCAACTCAAATCCTAAATTGCAAATAGTAGGATTTTGATGACTATGCGCTTGTTTAATAAAATATTGCATATCAGACCCATTCATTGCATGGATTTACAAGCATGACACCGTTTAATAGCCTAATTTAATTGAATTTGTGATGCAGGGCGTCTTCATGAGCTTGGACTGAGAAAGGACACTAAAAAGCATGGATTTACCGATCTGATGACACTAAAGCATGGGACGGACTCTAGAAGACCAAGAGCGACGAAATTATACACCAGGGGTCCGCAGAAATCGAGGAATCGAAGCTCAAGTGGCCTGAAAAGTGTCCAAAATGCAAGATCATAGGGTTCCCACCATCTGATCAGTTCGAAACTTCACACGTGGCTTGAGGACCATAAATAAACCGTACACGTAAAATTTCAGCCCTTGGATCACTATGAAAGTGGTACAGGTATCAGTCCCTGTGGATTCGACCTCGGTCTTACCGAGTTTATTACTACATCACAACCCTGCACTTGGGGAGTGAACAAGTTTTTGGCGCCGTTGCCGGGGACTGATAGTTACGATTTTCTGAAATTAATTGGTTTTAGGATTAGTTTAAGATTAGGATTTTACTAACCTTAGTTTTATTTATTTATTTATTTATTTCTATTTGAGTTCAAAACTAACTTGTTTCCTATTTTATAGGATCTGGACATAAGTTTCTCAATTGGTAATTCCTTCCTAATCTCTCTACTTTTTCATATTTTTAGAATTAGGGTTTAAATTTTAGAAATTTTCTAATTCTAGCACTTTTAGAATCTAATTTATTTTCCTAAGTTATTTTTAGAATATTTTTTAGGAACTAACCTTCTTATTTTGTAGGCCTTTAAGATAGAAATTTCTAATTTGGTAAGCTTTTTCCCTACTCCCTATCTTTCAGTCCTCTTTTAATAATCTACTCTCTAGTTTAGATCTTTCCTAAGTTACTTTAGAAATTTCCACTTTCTTTTAAGAATTCCTTCTTTTAGAAATTAATTTACTGTTATTTTTCTTCTCTTTTTAGGAATCTAACTTATTTTTGTTTTATTTTGCAGGTTTTTAACTTAGGACTCCAATTTGGTAATTTCTTTCCAACTCTCTCTTTCTTTCTAGATTTTCTTTTCCTTTCTTAGGATTAGGTTTTTAATCGAGGGCTGCGAGTGTTTTTCATGCCCAAGTGGGCCCGTGACGACACTCGACGTCTCTTGACTGAAGGAGGATTGGTTGAGGGGTTGACTATCCATCGCAGGACTAGACACCACTCGAAATCCCCTGAGTTAAGTGAAGTTATGGCTGAAGACCAACCTCCTCTACTCCCACCCAGGGTGGAGGATACCCAAGATGAGAATGAGGTGCAACAGGCACCCCCGCCTCGTACTTTACGAGATTTTCTACAACCGGCGCGGGAGTGAGTACGCCTCATGCATGATTTTTCCTGAAAACACAGGACAAATGGACATCAAGCCAGGAGTTAACCAACTCCTTCCCAAATTCCATGGACTTGAATCTGAAAGTCCATATTTACATTTGAAAGAGTTCGATGAGATAATAGCTGCATTATGTTTTCCTAATGTATCTGAGGATACAATTAGGCTGAAACTCTTTCCTTTTTCCTTAAAAGAGAAAGCTAAGACGTGGTTACATTCACTGCGTCCTAGATCCATTGGCACATGGAACGATATGCAGAGGGAATTCATAAAAAAATTCTTCCCACATCATAAAACGATTACCCTCAGAAAAGCGATCATGAACTTTGCCCAAAAGGAAGATGAAACATTCTTTCAATGTTGGGAAAGGTTCAAAGATTTGGTCAGTTCATGCCCACAACACGGATTTGAAACGTGGCGCATTACAAATTTTTTCTATGATGGACTGACATCTTCCATGCGCCAAATGGTCGAGACAATGTGTAATGGAGAGTTCATTAATAAAGATATCGACGAGGTATGGGACTACCTCGATAGTTTGGCTGAAAAAACACAATCTTGGGACTATTACCCAAAGTCGAACACCACGTCTAGGCCGACTCAATTAAAGGAGAAAGGTGGATTATATCTCTTGAAAGAAGAGGATGATCTCAAGTGTAAAGTGACTACACTCATAAGGAAAGTTGAGGCCATGGAAGGAAAGAAGGATAAGGTCAATGAAATGGTTTTGCGGCATCTGTGATTGCAACATTCACACAATTAAAATTGTCCTACAATACCGCCTTCGAGGAGTGTTGAATGAACAAGCCAATGCCGTAAATAACTATCAAAGACCTTTTCTTGGACCTAACTCCAACACATACAATCCTGGTGGAAAAATCATCCAAACTTTAGTTGGAGGAATGGACAAACGGCGACTCCTCCAGGTTTCTTCAATCAAAATCCAAATCAAGTGAAACCTCAAGAGGAACCGGTTCAAAATCCCATACAAGAGCTGGCTCAGGCAATGCGGGGAATTACAGATTTTATACAAAAGATAGATTCTCGTATGATGGTTATAGAAAAGGGGATGCTTCCTGCACAACCTCTCCCCAATCCTAAACCGCAGTATGAGAATAATGATCCCAGCTCTTCAAATCAGATGGGGCATGCTAAATCCATCACCACTCTTAGGAGTGGGAAGATCATTGATAAAACTCTTCCGGTTAGGCCTGAAAAGCCTCAAGAACCAGAAGAGGACAACAATGATGGAACCAGTGATGCCCCACAAAAAGTAGAACCGGAACTTCTAGAGAAGCCAGTTGCTCCATTCCCCCAACGGTTGGTTTCACCAAAACCTCTCTCTAACTCTCAGGATATTCTAGAGGTGTTGAAACAGGTGAAAGTCAATATTCCTCTACTTGATGTCGTCAAACAGATACCTTCATATGCCAAATTCCTGAAAGACTTATGCACGACCAAAAGACGGGAAATTATTCAAAAGAAAATCTTCTTGACTGAGAAAGTGAGTGTCATCCTAAAGCAAGACGTGCCACAGAAATTCAAGGATCCCGGTAGCCCAACCATATCATGTGTAATCGGGAACCATCGAATTGATCACGCACTTCTTGACTTAGGAGCGAGCGTCAATCTGATTCCCTACTCGGTATACAAACAGTTAGGTTTGGGTGAATTAAAACCCACCCTAACCACACTACAACTTGCTGATCGCTCTGTTCGTGTACCAAGAGGGATAATTGAGGATGTGTTGGTCCAAGTTGATAGATTTTACTACCCGGTAGATTTATCATCCCGGACACCGAACCCATCAATAACATGAGCACTCGATTCCCGTCATTCTTGGTCGCCCATTCCTTGCCACGTCAAATGCAATTATCAATTGCGGGGAATGGTATCATGACTATGTCTTTTGGAAATTTGACATTGAAGTCAAACATCTTTTCAATAACGGCAGCAACTCAGAGGATGATGACGATTTCCACGATATTAACATGATTGACTCTTTCGTGGAAGATACGACACCTCTGACCTTATCCTCCGACCATCTAGAGACGTGCCTGGCCCACTCCCATGATTTTGATGATGACATGATTAGGGAGACGTGCGCCCTGGTACTTGAAGTTAACCGATGGAGGCCATAATTTGAAGATTTGCCTCAAACTGATGTAGTGCCTTTACCGTCTGACCTCTAGTTACTGATGATTGACCTAAAACCTTTACCCTCTGATTTGAAATATATCTATTTAGGACAAGATGAGACATACCCAGTGATAATTTCTTCTCACTTGGAGCAAGAACAGGAGAGTATGCATATATCTACTCTCATTGAGCACAAAGGAGCCCTTGGATGGTCGATTGCGGACCTCAAGGGAATTGATCCCTCGATTTGTACTCACCACATATACCTTGAGGATAATGCAAAAACCGCTCGGCAACCACAACGTAGACTAAATCCCAACATGAAGGAAGTGGTTAAGGCCGAGGTTCTTAAACTATTGGATGTGGGTATTATATACCCTATATCTGATAGTCAATGGGTGAGTCCAACTCAGGTGGTCCCTAAGAAGTCCGGAATCACCATCGTAGCTAATGCCAACAATGAACTCGTGCCAACTAGAGTCACTACTGGTTGGAGAATGTGCATTGACTACAGGAAGTTGAATACCGTCACGAGGAAAGACCACTTTCCTTTACCATTCATTGATCAGATCCTGGAAAGGTTAGCTGGTCATTCCTATTACAGTTTCCTTGACGGGTATTCAGGCTACAACCAGATAGAGATAGCCCCTGAAGACCAGGAAAAGACCACATTTACATGTCCCTACGGCACCTTTGCCTATCGAAGGATGCCATTCGGACTATGTAATGCCCCTGCCACCTTTCAGCGATGTATGCTTAGTATCTTTTCTGATATGGTAGGGCAATATCTAGAGGTCTTCATGGACGATTTCTCTATTTACGGTCCATCTTTCAGCAAGTGCTTGGAAAGTCTTAAATGTGTGCTGTTGAAAAGATGTGAAGAAAAGAACTTGGTACTTAATTGGGAGAAGTGCCATTTCATGGTTCAAGGGAATTGTCCTTGGACATATCATCTCGTCCAAAGGAATCGAGGTAGATAAGGCAAAAATCGATCTTATATCTAACCTACCTCCACCCAAGAACATCGAGAGACGTGCGATCCTTCTTAGGACACGCAGATTTTATGAAGAGATTCATAAAGGACTTTAGTCTTCTCTCGTCCTTTATGTAATCTTCTTCAAAAGGATGCTCCGTCCGAGTGGACTGAGCAATGCCAAGAAGCTTTCACCAAGCTTAAAGGCACGTTAACCACTACATGCAACCACTCCATTGGAGCCTTCCTTTTGAGCTTATGTGCGACGCTTCGATTATGCTCTTGGGGCGGTCTTAGGCCGGAGAAAAGATAAGAAGCCCTACGTCATTCATTACGCAGTAGAACTTTACTTCCCCAGTGAACTACTCGACTACGGAAAAGGAACTCTTAGCCGTAGTGTTCGCCTTGGACAAATTTAGGTCCTACTTGATTGGATCCAAGATCATTATCTACAGATCATGCGGCACTTAAATATCTTCTTTCTAAGAATGATTCTAAGCCCCGCTGATACGATGGATCCTCCTACTTCAAGAATTTGATTTGGAAATTAAAGATAAAAAGGGAGTAGAGAACGTGAGTGGCTGATCACCTTTCTCGCCTTAATACCTCCGAGTCCCTTGAGACGACGCATATCAATGATATGTTCCCGGACGAATAACTGTTTTGAGTCTCCCATTCACCTTGGTTGATATTGCTAATTATCTTGCTACGGGTGCTATACGACACTTTGGACTGCGCAAGATAAGAAGAAATTTTCACCGAGGTGCGCCTTTTTCCGGGATGATCCTTATTTATTTAAATATTGCCCAGGACCAAATTTTAAGGAGATGTGTACGACGATGAGCATCGAGCATCATCTCCTTCTCGTCACTCGAGGCTGTGGTTGTCATTTTTCTGCTAAAAAGACCACGGCCAAGATTCTGCAGTGTGGCTTTTACTGGCCCACTATGTTCAGGGACACTCATGAGTTTTGCAAAGCTTGTGAGCGTTGTCAGAAATTGGGAGCATTGTCCCGTCGAAATATGATGCCCTTAAATCCCATCCTTATCATTGAAGCATTTGATTGCTGGGGCATCGATTTCATGGGACCATTCCCCCAATCGTTTGGAAATCTGTATATTTTGCTCGCCGTGGATTATGTCACTAAATGGGTTGAAGCGATTCCGTGTCGAAAGAATGACCATCGCACGGTCATTAAATTCCTGAAAGAGAACATCCTTTCTCGATTCGGAACGCCTCGAGCCATCATTAGTGATGGGGGCTCACACTTTTGTAATAGACCATTCGAGAGCTTAATGAAGAAATACGGTATCTCTCATAAGGTAAGCACCCCATACCATCCGCAGACAAGTGGACAAGCTGAGATTTCCAATAGGGAGATTAAACACATTTTGGAGAAAACGGTTAACCCAGATCGTAAGGATTGGTCAATCCGATTGACCGATGCCTTATGGGCATACCGTACTGCCTTTAAAACCCCTATTGGAATGTCTCCCTTTAGACTTGTCTATGGAAAAGCTTGTCACTTGCCTGTGGAGTTGGAACATAAAGCGTACTGGGCGATCAAAAATCTTAATTTCAATCTGGACAACGCTGGCTCGCTACGCAAACTTCAATTGAATGAACTTGAAGAAATCCGGAATGATGCGTACGATAATTCGAGAATTTACAAGGACAAGATGAAAGCATTTCATGACCAACACATTTTGCGAAAATCATTCACGCCTGGTCAGAAGGTCCTTTTGTACAATTCTCGATTACATCTCTTCCCGGGTAAGCTTCGATCTCGTTGGACCGGCCCTTACATTGTTGTTACTGTTTTTCCTCATGGGGCCGTTGAGATAAGAGATCCCGACAATGGCAAGGAATTTAAAGTCAATGGCCATCGATTGAAACCATTTGTCGAGAAATTTGATTCAGAGGACATGTCCATGCCTCTGACTGATCCTGTTTACCAAGAATGATCTCCTAGTCTGATGGAGGTATAGGTAGGTTTCTGGTTTTCTTAGGTCTAGGGTAGTTGCTTTATTTGTCTGGCTGAAGACGGTAAACTTAGCGCTCCTGGGAGGCAACCCAGCTTTTCAACTTATTTCATTTTCCTAGCAAGTTCAATGTTTGTGGGTAACATTACTGCAAACCCTCACGAGACTACAACTCGTCCACTAGGGGTAACCTAGGGGTTTAAAGGCTTGTTGCATGCGCTAAATGCAATCGAGAGCACCTGCGAAAGTGGTATAGGTAGGATTTTATTTTTGTTAGTTTTGTGTTACTTTCTCTCTCGTGCTGACCGGATCCCATGCTGCGATCTCTTGGAAAGTCTCTCACGATTCATCATCCAGGTACTATCTTCCCTTCACTTTTTCTTTACTTTTGTTGTTCTAGGCGCATTCCATACTCATATCCTTTACATTGAGGACAATGTAGCTTTTAAGTTGGGGGTGGGAGATTAGGTTACCTAATCAGTATTTTCTTGAGCAAAAATTGTGAAAACTTTTAAATTTTCTCTGGACTTTCTGGTGAATTCAAAGTGATTGGACGACCATCTTTGATTTAGAATTACAGGATATGGAATGTTGGTGATTTACTGCTCTTGGATTCAGTTGCTCGTTAGATTTCACAGTTAAGTTTAATCCATGATTAGAAGTTGTAAACATTGATTGAGTCATGATTTCACATGTCACATCTCGCTTACACATTAAGATTTCAGTTTGAAACTGAAGGGTTAATTTGGTGATCAGTAAGCATAGAAGGAACCAATTTGAACAATTGCCCGTCAAGATCAATTAAAAGGAAGATAGACCGTTGAGAAAAGTTAGGCAAAGAATCTTCACTATAGGTTTGCTCCCTATAAGTGTGGACTTCATTCCCCTTCTTTGTTTTTAGTTTTTTAAAAAAAAAAAAAAAAAAAAAAGATAAAGAAATGAAAAGATGATCTTTGAGGCAAGCTTTGGTTATTATGAATTCTCTTGTTGATTACCAAAGATATCCTGAAATTAAGAATTGAATATTAATGTTGAAAGTTGGGATTACACTTTACATCTGTGGAACTCAATGTTTAGAATTATTTCTAATTAAGGGACTAATACTTTGAATGAAGTTTATCATGTGTTTGAGTCTAAGAGAGAGTAAGGCCCAACATTCATGAATTGTTGAATTCTGAATATCTAGATTGTTTTTCCAAAATCACTCGAGTTCATAGAAATTCTCCTGTAATTCTCAACTTATTTTTCGCATACTTTGCTCGGGACTAGCAAAATGCTGGTTGGGGGTTGTGTTGAGGGTCAAATACTGCATATTAGACCCAATTATTTCCTAGATTTACAAGCATGACACCGTTTAATAGCCTAATTTAATTGAATTTGTGATGCAGGGCGTCTTCATGAGCTTGGACTGAGAAAGGACACTAAAAAGCATGGATTTACCGATCTGATGACACTAAAGCATGGGACGGACTCTAGAAGACCAAGAGCGACGAAATTATACACCAGGGGTCCGCAGAAATCGAGGAATCGAAGCTCAAGTGGCCTGAAAAGTGTCCAAAATGCAAGATCATAGGGTTCCCACCATCTGATCAGTTCGAATCTTCAAATTCTATTTGGTTTAGATCACATCTTAGTCTAGTTCTAGTTCTACTTGGTTTCAGATAACGTACATGTATCAGTCCCCGTGGATTCGACCTCGGTCTTACCGAGTTTATTACTACATCACAACCCTATACTTGGGGAGTGAACAGCTTGTTTTATATATGTGACCAATCACATTGAATTCATGCAGAACAATTGGGCGATGAGCGAACCTCATTGAATGACCGTTATGGTTACTGATACATAATTTTATCATGGCCATTGCTCATTCCAAACTGATCAAAAGATTTCAATGAATTGCTCAGAGTCACATTCAAATGCATGTTGGATGCACTGGTTGCAGATGTAGTGAAGTGGCTAACCATTTTGAACCCTTGCAATGATCCTGAGCATCTAAAGGGTACCGTACATTGTAGAGAACAGCTGGTTGAAGTTGTAAGCTTGTGAAAACCGTTATCGCTACTCATGGAAGATAAAAAGTGGAGGATTTCATGGTCTATATGCTTCCTTTTGGACCTCTCTATAAACAGCAGCTATGAAAATGGAAGATTGTAAATTCAGATGTTATGCATCGGTTGAACCTTTGTATCCATTCTGTGGAATCAGTACAAAATCAATCTGAAATTGAGGGAAACGATTCTAACTACATTTGTTTTCATCTTTCAACAATGCCATTTTACAGTTTTTGCATGTGGACTGGAGCATCCGGAGTTAACGGATTTGATCTTAGGTTATTATGCACAATTGAAGTCTGAATGCAAGTGATTAGTGTATTGTCATTTCAAAGCGGCTTTCTAGTGTGTTTTCAATCGAGGCCGAGTTCCCTGTTCGGAAAAAGTTCATAGATGTAGGGTTCATGGTTGATCTTTCCAAGCCATTGATCTGTAGGCCCCCATCGTGGATGGACGATTGCCCCAAAATCTCCCAAATCAGAAGATCCTAGCCATCAAATCTTTGGCCTTTCCTCCAGTGAGTGTGGTTTGTTGGTTCATTTCTTTTTAACAACAGGAGGTTAGAGTTGACCAATTGGGAGGATATACTGGGAATGGTCCATCCATGATGGGGGACGTTAGATCAATGGCTTGGATAGATTAGCCATCGGCCCCACACTTACCAACCAGTTTTGGAAACCAATAGGGAGCTTGGTCTCTTTTCATTCTAATGTGGGTGTAAACAATAATCCGATAGGGATTTGATTCTTTAGTGCAGATACTGAGATTGAAGGCTCTTGCTACTGGTATGGATGCATCTGGTAATTATAACTGTCTTGTGCATTCGGATTCCAGAGGAATGGTTCCTTCCACATAATGGGATGAAAGTAAGTCCTACCTGTTTCCATTGCAATCCTCAATTTGGATGGCAGACGGTCACCATCTTTTCGGTGCATCTAAGATTGGCCCTTGGCCATTTATAGGTCTTTGTAGTGACAAATCTCATTATCGGGAATTTCGTCTCTCTAGAATTTCTCAGGATATTGATGGGAAAATCTTGCTAAAATTGAAATTTCTCTTATAAATTAATAAATATTTTAGGATTTTAATAATGACTAATTAGGTACCTCCTTTTTGAGAAGGAAAAGTTCCGAAGTACCCTATTTATTGTTTTTCTTTGGAAAGTAATGAAGTCAGAAAAAAAAAAAAGCTGCCGCCCCACATAGTTTGTGTATAACATTAGCATGCCAAACATATTCAACCAAACATAATAATCACAAGGACCAAAAATATTTTTTAATTGAATCACTAATGGGCTGTGATTATATTTTGATGATTTTAAGTGGTGTATATTATTTTTTATGGTGTGCCTCATCCTCCTCTTAGATGACGAAAATTTTGGTACTTCTCAACACTATAGGAGATTACATCTATTCGACGCTTGGATGTCATAAAAATATGTAATGGGCCCCAAGAATTTCTACTTTACCAGTTTCTAAAGAAACAAGTGCATGGTGGGCATTATGGTAATTTCAGTGCTCTATTTGTGTGGAATTTTGTGGTAAAAATCCCTAAATAAAAGGAGAGATGTCAACATCAAACGATTGCCAAAAGTAGAAAAGACTCGCCGGTTAAGATTGCAAATCGGATATGTGATGGGACCCAATTTTCAGGCTTACCTCAACTCAGCGTACAGATTTTCTCATGACCCAACCCCAACTTTTATCCAACAGTGCCTATTTCTCTGGATTTGATAAACATGATTAAGAGAATGATATAAAGAATTAAGGATCCCCATCATGGAACAATTGAGTGGACCAGTCGGGATTGGGATGATCCTGGCCCAAGTTTCAGCCTTATCCATGGTTGGCTAAGGTCATAAGCATATGCCTCTCTCTCTCTCTCTCTCTCTCTCTCATATAATAGAAAATTACATCTAAATTAGGGAACATAACTGAAACCTGAAAAACCCAACCACTTCATGCAAAGCAGAAAGGCCCCATAACAAAAATCATCTAACACCTCTGCGAGGAAAATAAAAGAAAAAAATAAATTAATTAAGTGTCCTTACTGCTGCAAGCATGATTTACAAAACAAATCCAGTACTTGTTTAACTTTCCGAAATTCATGCTAAAGAGTAACACATCCAATTTGTTCATGAAATTCATAATTCGAAGCCACTACGACTAAGTCACCTAAGTCCTATGGAACACCCTCTTTCTACCACAGCATCGCACAAATAAAAGAGAATTACAATAGTTCAATAAGAGAATAATAACATAATAAACAGATCCTAGTTGAAGCAGAAAAGAATCACTTGGTTGACGGACACCATTCTTTGAAACGGATGTTGTGTGGCTTGACACTACCTTCCCATTTTATGCTTTCCCACCATTTCAGCTCACCTTCAATCTTGACTTCTGCTGCAGAAGCATTTGTGTTATGGAGAGGAAGCTTCTCCAGCAGCGGGCATCCTCGAATCTTCAACTTCTTCAGCATCGGCAAGTGCCCACCACAAATGCTTTTCAGTTTGCGTAGCTTCCAAAGACATAAATCAACTAGTTGTGGAAATGCATTTTGCCCTGCCAGGCGGTCTTCTTCAAAGACGTTCTCCAGTCTACAGCAAAATTTTATTTCAAGTAATTTGAGATTCTGTAACTGAATGCTCGAAGAGAAGAAACTCACGAGCTTCGGGCAACATTCCAAATATATATTCTTTAGGCATGCGAAGCTCCCTCTTCCCAACTGCCACCGGCACACTGTTCTTAATTTGGCAACATACGACACCCTTAGATTTTCTAAACAAACTGCTGCATCAATGTCTGCCATTCTTCCAACGAACAGAATCTCCAGTTGATGGCATTTCTCAATCCAACATTCTTTAAGGTTGTCCAGCTCCATGCCAAGATTGGACAGTGCCTTAATGAACGCATTGCCATACAAATGAAAGAATTCTGTCACTGAGAGAACCCCTCTAACACCGTCTAGGGAATTCTTACCACCGCAAACCTCCAGTTTTCTTTCATAACTCAAAGACTGCTCAAATCGAGTATAAATACGCTGGTAGAAAAATCGGTTTCTTTTAAAATCACGATATCTATCCTTGCGCCCTCCCTCGCAGGGACAGACCAAGAAATGGAATTTTTGAAAGCAGGATTTCCACAGTTTCGAGCTTTCGTCCAAAGACTCAAAAACACTTGCATCACCGACAGAGATGTGACGACTGCTGCTGTCTTGGAGCTGCTCATGCAGCAAGTTCAAGCCACATCGATCCCAATTCAAGTTTTCTGGAAGCTGATTTATCTTTCTCCAGTCAACCGTCTTAAGATGCTCCATTCCCAACAGGTCCAGGCACCGCAAGCTAGTCAGATTGAAAATTTCGTGTGGGAGCTCTTCCATTTTCGTGCCTGAAAGATGAAGTGCCTCAAGTTTTGAATGTTTATTTGGGCTGACCAGTTTCACTAGAGAGCGACAACCCTTGAGCGAGAGCCTGCTGAGGTTGCATGCACCTGAGATGTTGAGACGTCGGAGGCTTTGCATGTTGTGGAAGGATACCTCCACCATCTTCGTCAAGGGAGTTTGATGGAGATCGAGGATCTCGAGCTTCTGCATATCCTTTAAGAATGCAGGAAGAGCCTCTAGCTTGCAGCAGCTTTGAAGCTTCAACAACCGTAATTCACATAGGCAGGACATGGACGAGGGCAGGGAAGTGATGCTTGTGAAAGAAATGTCGAGGACTCGGAGTTTGGTCATGTTCTGGAAAAAACTATCTGGGATTTCTTGCAAATGATCATTGATTTTTAGCAACAATGTTGAGAGAAGAGGGCAATTTGGAGAGCGGAATGGGAGTGTTTCTACCTGATTATTGGATAATGAGATCCATTGGCATGATTCTTCCCTATTTAAGCTGTACTTCATTAGGAACGTCTGAGAACCAATCACTTCCATCACCTGAGAATTCATATCCACATGATATTGTCCTCCTGAAGATCCCTCCATTGTAAATTGCTCTTGTAGCCAGTCCTTAAATTCCCCTTCCAAAGACGTTCTCGACAGGTATGATTCATAATAATTTCCCCACCTCTGTAGATAGGAGTGTAGCCAATTTGGGTTTGATGGCACCAGGGACAATAGCACCATGCATCTCTCTGCAAGCTCTTTGAGCAGTAGATTCCCCATTCTCTTGAAAGCCGCTTCTTTATTCTCTTCCTCATTGAAGAATCCATCTAAAAAGCCCACTGACCTCCAATACTCTTCTATCAAGGAATCTGCATCGATGGAGCATCGGTTTCGACAGAGCAAGGAGACGTAAGAGAAGCATTTGAAGACCATGTCTCTGGTTATTGAGAAACCAATGCCGGCAGAAACATCCGCTGCCTCTTCCTGTAAAAAATCCCAGGCGTCTTCTTTAGACCACTCTCCCACCCTGATGTTTACTTGGGCTTTCATTATGTTACAGACTTCTTGGGATTGAGTTGTGATCACCACTTTGCTGTCGCTGGTGAAAGCGGGGGCCATGACTGGAACTCCCATCTCTTCCAAGTTGATGCTTTCCCAAACATCTTCTAAGACGAGGAGGAACCTCTGGCCGCTTAGCTTAGCCGAGATTTGTTTAGCAGCTGCGGAGAAGTCCACGGACTTTGGGATATCCAATGCCTCCTTCATTCCCATCTGTACCCCCATTAAACGATTCCTTCTCCCCTTTTCATCCATCGCCTCTAAAAGCTGTGTCTGCCAATACACATCCAAATCATTCGGTCTTTTGTACTCTTATTCTCAGCAAGACTCTCGACTCCCGGTGCTCTTACTCGTATGATCACATCAAACAGACGGCTAGATTCTCTGGATTCCTCGATTGCGGCGACCACCTGTCTCACGATCCGTGACTTCCCCACACCCTGCCATCCCCAAACTGAGAACACTGAAATATTGTCATCTCTCAAACAATCCCATATCTGTTGCCTCATGCGTTGGGACCAAGCACTCACAGTCTCTTCTCCTTGTCTGAGCCATCGATCATCACCATCCCTGGAAGCTGCCATCTCCTCCGCACGATCACTTTCTGCAAAATGGAATTCCTTGTTTGGTAAGGGTGGAAATGAGAGCATGGGCCAGGCACGTTCTGCGCACTATCAATTTTCAAGCCAGCTTGGGTTCAAGTCATTTTACACCGATCCAACACTTTGGGTTTTCTTCTCTCTAGCAAGCAACAAAATTTATTGATGTGTGAAAATTACTTTGGAGGTACCTCATGTTTCGGCCCATCCTCTGAAATTATCTATAAATATTGATGAACAGTGTGGATTTAACACAAAAAAATCATAGTGTGACTTGGAGAAGTCAACATATGAATTATCTGCAACCGGGTGAAAGAAGGGTGGTGGGAACTTGTTTTGAAATGTCAATTTTGAAATTATGTTAAGATGCCCGCCCACCAATATCAGATGGGTGGCAAATATGTGCACACCTCCTATTAAGTGCAAACCGTGCCATGCAATCCATTTCTCTCACAACGAAAATGCCCAAAAAACTCTACTTCCAAATAGGCCATAGTTACATTGAATCTGGACCGTTAGTCAACAAATGTTGCAATACCATCATTTCATTGCATATTAAAATCCATTTACGTAATCATTTTTCAACTTTGCCATATTGTAGGGCCCAAACGGCTTCTTGTATAGGACTGTCAATGGGCCGGGTTTGAGGTTGGCATCTGTTCGTATTTTGAACTGTTAAAGCCTGACAGTTTGGCCCTATTCAAAATTTTGATTTTGCTGGAATGAGCCCGGCACATTGACAGCACTGTTCTTGGGCTTAAAACATAGTATTAATGCTCATCTTAATAGGAACTACACTATTACAGGTTAGTCGGATATGGTTGTTTGAATACTGAGTTCAGCTGTTACGGAGGCCATATTTCTTCCCAAGTAATGGCTGAATACCCAAACATCGGAGTCGTATTGATTCTACAAACAAGAAGCTGTGGTAGCGTCTCTGATTTACTGAAACCGGCGAAATCACAAATTCCATGGATGACCGTCCATCATCACGACAATATTAGCAGGCAAGTTGTGTCCTCCTTGCTCTGCTAAGGGCTTGTTTGGATGAGAGGAATCCACAGCCAAGTCAAGCTGGGCCTAATGGACTTTTGGGCTTTGCTTGGGCCCATTACTTTAATACCATTCGTGCTTCAACCTTGGGCCTAATGGTGCCTGGCCCGTCCAGCCCATATGGCCACATGCAGCAAAAAGGCCCGCTTTGATGAGCACCATTTCTGTACTTACATGAGTTATCGAGTACAATTTAAAAAGCATTTTTTATGGAGGTGGATTGCGTGGTGACCCTAGAAGGATTTGATTGGGCCACGTGTGCTGTTAGATATAGGTGGGCTGGTGACCCATGTGGAAGGATTTGATTGGGCCATGTGTGTGTCAGAGATAGGTGGGCCATGATGTTTATGTGAAATTTACCCTGACTATATGATTGGAAACAATGTATAAGGACAACACTCATCATCCAAAATGTTTCCCTTGGTGTGGCTCACCTGAATTGTGGATGGACTTTAATTTTGGGCCACGGGATCAAATTTTGGTGTGGCATCTAAGGGTTGAAGTGGATTTCATATAATCATCATCGTGAATGGTGGACAATGTAAAGATCAAGGTCATGAGGGTCTCTATCCACGGAGAGAGAGGATCCCGCTCAATTTTGGTCTCAAGTCCTAAAATGATCTAAAATAATGGGTGGCCGGGTAGATTTCTTACAAACATCAAGGTGGCTCACCTAGAGTAACGAGAAATGATGTGGAGAGCGCGGATAGTCTGTGTTGAAGACAATAAAATTCAGTGCGACGGCTTCTGATTGATCCACGTCATCGCCGGTGATTCCACCTAACAACAGCCTGGATTTCTCTCTACCCGTAGATTGCGTGATACACAAGGTGACTTTTAACGTCCACAATGATTTATGTTATAGATCCAAACAGATTATCAATTTTTACAGATCATTCTAAAGAATAAGCCATAAAACAAGGCACATCCAAAGCTGAAGTAGACTACAACATAAAAAATAGTGGGGATTAAACCACCACCGTTAAAACCTTCCTAGGGTTCATTGTTAGGTTTATATTCCATCTAGCTTCTTCATAAGCTAACACATATATGGATAAAGGGAAAACTACATTTTAAAATATCAATGCAAAAACATTGAAAATTCAAAGCTAACGTGGACCACCCTACTGAAGACAGTAAGAATTCATGCTACTGTTGAAAACTTATTGAGGCTACAGAGCCTTCTAATCAAGTTGATATTTGTATTTTAACTTCATGCAGATATGTGTGATCTTATGAACATGCCAGATGGAAAATAAGCCTCACAATGGGCCTTAGGAAAGTTTCAACGGTAATTTGTTTCACCTCCACTACTTTGTGTGGGGTGATTTACTTCAGCTTTGGACGTACCTCATTTTAAGATTATGCTCTATATTTATCTGAAAATATTGATGGACAGTATAGATCTAGCACAAAAATCATGATGGGACCCAGAAAAAGTTCCATACACTTCAAGAGTTGTGTTGTGTAATGAGATAGAAATCAGTCGTATCTCGTTAGCTGAGTGACTGAGTCATCAGAAATATCGTGAAGGAATGAAAAGCAACAGCTAGCACTGGAAATTTTTGTGCCTTCAACACAGACGATCCACACTCTGCAACTTATCCCACTTCCGACACCTTCCAAAAATGGTTTACAGTGAAAAGATAGAAAAACCAATAGATGTAGATACTTGGTATTTGCCTCCTCTTATGTCCTGCGTTCACAATCTCTCCTCTTCTTCTAAGCTGTCCATCATCTACCATTACCTCGGCAGGATATATTTCTGCAAAATTCGAATTCCTTGTTTTGTAAGATTGGAAATGAGTGCATGGGCTAAACATGGAATAGTCATTTTAGACCGACCCATCGGGACCAAACTTCATATGTAGCCGTTATGTCACCAATATATATTTCTAGACTTGAAGGGCCTGTTTGAATATCACCTACACCTGACTCTTTTTTTTTTGTTTTTTTGTTATATATATATATATATATATATATATATATATATATATATATATATATATATATAAAGATAAAGCTTTTAGCAAATAAAAAATTTATTTTTGGAAGTTAGTTTGATTAGCACTATTAGATTTTCTTAATTTTTCTTTTTCTTTTTTTTTTTGAAAGTTTTTCTACTTTTCTACTCCCCTTCTCCCGGCACAGATTTGGTGGATCCCTAACTGTGGAGCCCAACATGGTGATGCGTGAGCCTTACAACCACGGGGTCCATCCAATTTTACACATCACTTTAGAGCAAGATCCAAAAAATGAAGCATATCCAAATCTCTAGTGGACCACACCACAGGAAATAGTGGTGATTGATCATTAAATTCTCTAGTGGACCACACCATGGGAAATAGTGGTGATTGATCATTAAAAGCTTCTTCTCGACCATGAAAGTTTTGAATCAAGAGGTTAGGTGGCAAATAAACATTCACGCATCCCCCAAGAAATTCATGGTGGGCCACATAGTAATGGATCCAAGGACCTATTCTCTTGAATTGGACACTCCACATAAAAGGTCGCCACGTATGATGGACAACCCATATAAAAAATGAGTCCCACATGATGGATGATCCTCATCAAAGATGGGCTTCATATGATGGACAATTAACATTGATGATGGGCCCACGTGATAGATGACTCATATCAAAGTGGGCTCCACATAATGGGTAGTCAACATCAAAGGTCGGCCTCTGATGATTAATGGTTTATATTTAAGATAGGGCCTGCATGTTGGACGACCCACATCAAAGGTAGGGCCCTGACGCAGGGATGAACATGATGAGGTCGATCACCATCTTCAAACAACTACTTCGAATCCACGAAGCCTCTCTAGACTCCTCACAGAGACTTCTCGAATCCACCATGAAAAAAAGAAAGAAAATAGAAATAATATTCTTGAAAATTTATAAATTGATTGATGATTGAATAAATGAGTTTACACTCCTTTAAATAGGGATACTAAGCCATGGAAAAAGTTTCAGAATTAAACTACAACTAAAACTCTTACAAATCGTGACTTACTATAAATAGTAAACTTACTACTTATAAGCGGTCGTGATTCCTACTAGTGCGCATGGTTTTCGGCGAAAATAGTAGGTGTCTTATTTGGGTTCAGCATGCCGTTCTCCTAATTATTCTAGGCACTTTTATTGTTGGGGGCAACTCGTAAAGCCGAACAGATGAAGAGTTATAATCAAATTAAAACTTTTTATAAATGGTAAAAAATGAAATTAAAATAGGAATTCGACTGACGATTTGATGGTATTTCGCAAATTCGTCTTGGGCAAAATCATATATGGTATATCCGATAACTCATTCCGGTTTGCGAGATACGTCTGTTAGAAGTTCTGACGGTTTGGATCACCTTCGACTTTGATCGGGCCTTTTCCAGTCCATCTTGGCCATGAAACTATCTGCGACCCAGTCTGCATCAGGCCCACACTATAAGGTGGGATCCACATGATGGACAATGGATCGAGGCCCACACAATGGATAATAACATTGATTATAAACCCTACATGATGGATGACCCATATCAAGGTGGGCCCCATGAGGACAATTCACATCGAAGATCTGCCCCTAGCTAGTGATGAATGACCAACGTTTAAGGCAAGTCCCACATAATGGACAGCTCATTTTGAAGTTGGGCCTGCATGATGAACAGTCCACATTAAGGTGGCCACGCATGATGGACGACCCACATCCAAGGTGGGCCGCACATAATGGGTAACCCATATCAAAGGGGGAGCGGATTAGGTGAGACCCCATATCCACTGAGGTGGGTGGGACTCCTATGGGTTCGACTGTCATCCACCGTCCGTCCATATTGGAAGCTCATTTTAGGGCATGATCCAAAAAATGAAGCAGTTCAATGGAACGGCCTCTTCTTTCTAGCACATAGTAACCCAAATAAAAGAGAATTATAGTAGTTCAAGAAGAGAAGAATGACACAACAAATAGGGACAGTTTAAGTAGAGAAGAATCACTTACTTGATAGACAACATTCTTTGAAACGGATGTAGCTTGGCTTGAACCTGCCTTCCCATTTTACGCTTTCCCACCATTTCAACTCACCTTCAATCTTGACTTCTGCTGCAGAAGCATTTGTGTTATGGAGAGGAAGCTTCTCTAGCATTGGGAATCCTCGAATCTTCAACTTCTTTAGCATTGGCAAGTGCCCACTGCAAATGCTTTTCACTTTGCGTAGCTCCCAAAGTCGTAAATTGACTAGCTGTGGAAATGCATTTTGCCCCACCATGTTGTCTTCTTCAAAGACCTTCTCCAGTCTACAACAAAATTTTATTTCTAGTAATTTGAGATTCTGTAATTGAATGCTCGAAGAGAAGAAGTTGATGAGCTTCGGGCAACATTCCAAATATAAATTCTTTAGGCATGCGAAGCTCCCACTTCCCAACTCCCACCGCACAATGTTCTTAGTTTGGCAAGATCGGACACCCTTAGATTTTCTAAACAGATCACTGCATCTGTCAATCTGCCGACAATCAAATACTCTAATTGATGGCATTTCTCAATCCAGCATTCTTTAAGGTTGTCCATCTTCATGCTGAGATCGGACAGTGCCTTAATGAACGCATTGCCATACAAATGAAAGAATTCTGTCACTGAGAGAACCCCTCTAACACCGTCTAGGGAATTCTTACCACCGCAAACCTCCAGTTTTCTTTCATAACTCAAAGACTGCTCAAATCGAGTATAAATATGCTGGTAGAGAAATTGGTTTCTTTTAAAATGACCATATCTATCCTTGCGCCCTCGCTTGCAGGGACATATCAAGAAGTGGAATTCTAGAAAGCAGGATTTCCACAGTTTCGAGCTACGGTCCAAAGATGAAAAAACACTGGCATCACCGACCGAGATGTGACGACTGCTGCTGTCTTGGAGCTGCTCATGCAGCAAGTTCAAGCCACATCGATCCCAATTCAAATTTTCTGGAAGCCGTACTATCTTTCTCCAATCAACCGTCTTGAGATGCTCCATTCCCAACAGGTCCAGGCACCGCATGCTAGTCAGATTGAAAATTTCATGCGGGAGCTCTTCCAATTTCGTGCCTGAAAGATCAAGTGCCTCAAGTTTTGAAAGTTTATCGGGCATGACAAGTGTCACTAGAGAGCGGCAACCCTTGAGTGAGAGCCGGCTGAGGTTGCAGGCGCCTGAGATGTCGAGGCATCGGAGGCATTGCATATTATTGAAGGAAGCCTCCACCATCTTTGTCAGGGGAGTTTGATGGAGATCAAGGATCTCAAGCTTCCGCATATACTTTAAGAACGTAGGAAGACCCTCTAGCTTGTGGCAGCTTTGGAGCTTCAACAACCGTAATTCACAAAGGCAGGATATGGAGGATGGCAGGGAAGTGATGCTTGTAGAAGAAAGGTCGAGGACTCAGAGTCTGGTCATGTTCTTGAAAAAACTGTCTGGGATTTCTTGCAAGCGATCATTATCATTAAGCAATAACGTCGAGAGAAGAGGGCAGTTTGGAGAGCTTAATTGGAATGTTTGTACCTGATTGTGAGATAATGAGATCCATTGGCATGCTTCTTCTGCATCCAAGTTGTTTTTCACTAGGAACGTTCGAGAACCAATAACTTTCCTCACATGAGAATTCATATCCACATGATATTGTCCTCCTGAAGATTCCTCCATTGTAAATTGCTCTTGTACCCAGTTCATAAATTCTGCTTCCTTAGGATGATTGTCCCACGCAGCTAAATCTAGATTTTCAGTCTCCTTAACAAAGAGAGAGAGGTAATTTGGGTTTGATGACGTCAGGGACAATAGAACCATGCATCTCTCCGCGAACTCTTTGAGCAATATATTCCCCTGTCTCTTGAAAGCCACTTCTTTATTCTCCTCCTCATTGAAGAATCCATCTAAAAAGCCCTCCGACCTCCAATACTCTTCTATCAAGGAATCTCGGTCGATGGAGCTTCCGTTCTGACACAAAAAGGAGATGTAAAAGAAGCATTTCAAGACTTTCTCTGGTTGTTGAGAAACCAATGTTGGTGGCCACATCCACTGCCTCTTCCTGTAAAAAATCCCAGGCGTCTTCTTTAGACCACTCCCCCACTGTGATGTTTATTTGGGCTCCCATTTCCTTACAAACTTCATGGGATCGAGTCGTGATGACGACTTTGCTGCTGCTGGTAACCGAAACTCCAATATCTTTCAAGTCAAAGCTTTCCCAAACATCTTCAAAGATGAGGAGGAACCTTTGGCCGCTTAACTTATCCTTGATACGCTTAGCAGCTGTAGAGAATTGTATGGACTCTGGGATATCCAATGCCTCCTTGATTTCCATCTGCACCTCCATTAATCGATTCCTTCTTCCCTTTGCATCCAACACACTAGCAATGTAATACCCAAAATAGTCAAGCCTATGCTTCCTTTTCCCTTTGATTATATACGGCATCTTCTCTCCAAGACTCTCGATCCCTGGCGCTCTTACCCGTATGATCACATCAAACAGATGGCTAGATTCTCTGGATTCCTCGATTGCGGCGACCACCTGTCTCACGATCCGTGACTTCCCCACACCCTGCCATCCCCAAACTGAGAACACTGAAATATTGTCATCTCTCAAACAATCCCATATCCGTTGACTCATGCGTTGTGACAAAGCGCTCACAACCTCTCCTCCTCCTTTGAGCCGTCGATCATCATCGTCCCTAGAAGCTGCCATTGCCTACGCTAGAGCTCGACCTCCTGCAAAATTCGAATTCCTAGTTTCGTGGGCAAGGGTGGCAATGGGCCGGGCAACGCACCCAAATCAATCTTCCAAGCTGTGTTTGTGCTCAAGTCATTTCAGCCCCACCCATCACCAACCTAGTACATGCCGATCTAACCCTTGATTAGTCCACCCATGCATATTGAATGCAGACCATTGATATGTCATGGGAGGGGATTAGGTGAGACCTGAATCCACGGAGGTTGGTGGGACCCTAACTGTGGGGCTCATAGCAATGTATGTGCCTTAAATCCACACCGTTCAACCATTTTGAAAGCTTCAATTAGGGCATGATCCCAAAAATGAAGCTTACGAAAATCTTAGGTGGACCATACCATAAAAAATAGTCATGATTGAATCCCCACCATTAAAAACTTCATGGATGCCACGAGAATGTTTATTTTCCATCCAACCGGTTGATAAGGTCACAAATACATAGATGAAGAAACCACATAAATATAATCTTGATCCAAATCTTATGTGGCCCACAAGAAGTTTTTAATGGTCAATCACCACTGTTTCCTGTACTATATATGGTCCAACTGGGATTTGGAACTGCTTCATTTTTTGGATCATGATAAAAAAATGAGCTTTCAATATGGATGGACGGGGTGGATGTAGTCACGTGCATCACCTAATTCGCTCCTTGAATTGAGTACGGATATAGGTGTAGAATGCATGGGCCCTCGCTTCTCATTGGACCACGTGACTCCGATGATGCGAGCTCATGAAACAAGCCATGTTCCCCGTCCTAAATAGATTGCGAACTTCACCACATATGGAACTTAGCTGGCCCATCATGATTTATGTGTTAGATCCACACTGTTCATCAATCCTTCCAAAAAATGAGGTACATCCAAAGCTCATTTAAACCATACTACTGAAAGTAATGAGGATTGAATAAACCCCAGTTGAAACCCTCTAAGCCCAACCGTAAGGTTTACTTAGACGCGGATTGCGTCTTACCCCGCCAATCTCCAACTGTGAAGGACGTGAGAGAAATCTAATGGAAAGTACTCACTTGATAGTCCAACCTTTTTTTTTTTTTATCATTTTAATATGTAAGCTCAAAATTGAGGCAGATCAAAGGCTCAAGTGGACCACACCATAGGAAGCATGGGTGATAATGATTCTCACCGTTGAAACTTTTCTAGGGCCCACCGTTATGTTTACTTGCCATCCAACTTATTCATAAAGTTACATATACCTAAATGTAGAGAAAACACAAATATCAGCTCCATCCAAAATTTATGTAGCCCCCAGGAAGTTTTCAACGGTAAGAGTTTAATCCCCATAGTGTAGTCCACTTGAAACTTGGATCCGCCTCATTTTTGGGTTTATACCATAAAATGATATGAAAATGGATGGACGGTGTGGATAAGATCCATACATATGTACCGATCATCTAGAAGCCCAAAGGGAATATGGTCTACAATGAAAGAATCTCACTGATCTGGGACCATTATCATTCATGGAAGGTAAAAAAACGAATGTCAGCTTGATCCAAAGCACCCTAAGAAGTTTTAAAAGGTGGGCATCCAATTTCTACTGTTTCTCATATCCTATCTTAGAATGATATGAAAAAATGGATCTCATATACTATAATGATATGAAAAAATAGGTGAATGGCGTAGACCTAAGAAGTAGGTCATAAGCGGGGCACACATGCTTTGTATCCAAAGCGGAAGCAGATTAGGTACTGAGTAACTGGGTATGCTAAGCGCGCACAGTAAACTCTATGGCCCCACTGTCATTCATGCATTATATCAACTCCGTCCATCCGTTTTATCATATAATTTTAGGGCTTTAGACTAAAAAATAATCATATTCAAAGCTTAATTGGACCACACCACTTGAAACAATGTGAATTGAAGTATACCATTGAAAAGTTCTTGGGGGCCATAAAAGTTTTAGATCTAGATGATATTTGTGTTTTCCCTTCATTCATGTCTATGTGATCTTGTGAACAGTTTGGCTGGCAAATAAACATCACTGGGGGCCTTAGAAAGGATTCAATGGTGGAAATCAATACTTCCACTGTTTCCTTTGGTATGGTCTACTGGTGATTTTGATATACTTCAATTTAGGCTTAACCCCTAAAATGATTTAGAAAAAACTTATGGACGATATGGATAAACCACATGATTTCACAGTGTGCACAACAGAGTTTACTCAGTACGATAAGAGCGTATTGAGTTACTCAGTACGCAATCCGATTTCATCTTCATGGTACCAGGATGGGGATTCCCTGCGAAAGCCTTTCACAGGAAGTTCTTGCGCTGGGATCTTAGGTGGGGCCTGGGGTGATGTTTTTAAGAAATCCACTCTATGAGCTTATTTTAGGACATAAAAAAAAAATGAGCCGTAGGTGGGTAAAAAATGTGAGTATTAAATATGAAATATTTGTGTGGCCATGTAAGCTTTGAATCAGGATAATATTTGTGTTTTCAGTTCATCTCAGCACGACGTTATAGATGGTATTGATGGCGTATAAACATCACTGTCGGAGGAACGTTTTAACAGCAGAAATTTCCCTACTGCGGATATATATATATACTTTTTATTTTTATAAAAAAGTGAGTATCTCTCACCTTTAGAATACCTTTTTGTCTTTTTTTTTTTTTTTTAAATTTTTTAAATAATGAAAAACAGTTATCAATTTAACAGGATGGCGTTTTATGCCCCATTGACACTTCTTACGGTTTTAAAACTGTATTAAAAAAGAGGCTAAAATGTACTCCTTTTAAACTTAGAGTGGGCATCGAGTCGAGTCGGAGTCTGGTCTGGCCTGGAATGATCCGAACTGAGTCCAATCCGGTCAAAAGTATCGAGTCGGGTCAAGTTGGCACCGAGTTAGGTTGAGAGATGGAGGGAGAGACCGCAAGAGTAGAGAGGAGAGAGAGGAGGAGGAGGAGGAGGAGGAGGGTGATGGTGGAGGGTGGTTGCTGGGCTTGAAAGATGAGGAGGATGAGGGAGGGAGAGAGAGAGAGAGAGAGAGAGAGAGAGGTCAGGTTTGGAAGATGAGGAGGATGAGGGAGGGAGGGAGAGATTTTGGGATCGGGTCAGGGTAGGGTGTGGCGGGAAGGGTTATCAAGTCGGGTCTAATCGGGTCGAGTTTTGGGTCGAGTTACTAGGTAACTCGAACTCGACTCGGTTTGAGTTTGGATTGAGCAAAGTGTACTCGGTTCGGACCGACTCACCCATTCGGTTTGGGTCGAGTCGGATCGAAACGAGTCGGATGAGTCGAGTTAGCCGGATCGAGTCGTCTGGTGCCCACCTCTAGCTACAATCCATCTATATGATAACTTTGAAAATATTAATTTCATGTAAAATCTAACCCTTTCAATAGGTTGGCCCCACCAAGAGGATCGCCTAACGCAATGCTCAGTAGTATCCACATATCAAGTGTTCCACACCTTATAAAACAATATTCATATGTTGTTGATTAGAGAAACACAAGTCTTCTCCACTCGATGGTTGTTGTGGTGTTTCCAAAATGTAATTCTCATGATGGACGATGTATTAGATGGGTTGGATGTCATATAAACATGAAAGTGGCCCACAAGAAGTTTTTAATAGTCAATCACCACTGTTTCCTGTGCTATGGTTCATCTGGGATTTAGAACTGCTTCATTTTTTGGATCATGCCCTAAATTGAGATTTCAATACAGATGGACGGTGTAGATGTAGTCACGTGCATCACCTAATTCCCTCCTTGAATTGAGACGGATAGAGGTGTAGAATGCATGGGCCCTCGCTTCTCAGGCGAACCACACTACAGGAAATAACGGTAATCTAATGTCCACCGTTAAGAACTTCTTGGGGGCCACATGAGTTTTGGATTATGCTGATATTTTTTTCTTTAATCCTAGTATTTATAACCTAATCAATATGTTTGATGGCACATAAATGGTATGTTGCTTTCAATGGTGAGTGTTCAATTACCACGTTTTTGGCATGATGTGGTCAACCAGAGATTTGTATCTACCTCATTGTTTATTTCTGGCCTAAAAAAATTATCTAAAATGGATGGACGGTATAGATGAAACACACATCATGGTGGGCCCCACAAAGCACGCTATTGGCAAGGTCGGTAGGCAATCGGGTCCCCATGGAAGGTAGTGGATTAGGTGCGACCTGGTCTCATCGGACACGGTGCTGCCCTGACTGTGGGGCCTATCTTGACATATGTAATGTATATCCATACCATCCACCTGTATTCGCATATCATTTTAGGATATGGCCTAAAAATTAAGCATATCTAAATCTTAAATGGACCAAAACACAAAAAACGATTGTGTTTGACCATTAAAACTTCTTGTGGGCCACAAAAATTTTGGAGCAAGCTGATATTTGTTCTTTCCCCTTCATCCAGTAATATGTAACCTTATCAAAAGGTTAGACCACATGGATATGTAATAGATGCATCAAGGTGGGCTCCACTATTAGGGTTGAACTGTGTTGACTAATGCGAGGGTCGCACGTACTCCACCACACATCCTTAGTTGGTAGGTTAGGTGACGCCCACCGTGGGGTTTGTAAAAAATGCACTGTCTATCCATCTTTTCATATCATTTTAGGTTATGACTTTGAAATTGAAGAAGATCCAATGCTCAAGTGTATCACACTAGGTGAATCTATTTTACGGATCTAAGATCGTCCACCGCTGAAACCTTCTTAAAGCCCACTCGCAATTCAAATCTACTATTGTCTTTTAGTTCATGGCCTAAACTGAGTGTACAAAATGGAAGGACGGTTTTGATCAACTATATATGTAACGATGGGCACCTAGAGTCTTTCGCATATAGTCCCCACATGCGCCTACAATGAAGTGCTTATGGGATAAGGGTAAAATGGTCATTTCCTAAAGATACAGAGGGGAGGTAAATGCAATTAACCCTTCTTTTCAAACCCGGTCCATTACTTAAAATAGGCCGGTTCTGGAATATCGACCAAACTGTTGGTGAGTTTCCTAATTGTTCTGTATTTTTATAAAATATATATTAATAGTATTTACATCTCGTTACCTATTTATTTCTTGTTAAGCAAACATTGTAGCCATTTTGGTCATTTTAGGAAAAATGATTCTTTAAAATGAAGGTCGTGAGAGAAAGCTAATGGAAGGTACTAACTTGATAGTAAATTAATTAATGAAGTACTTGAGCATTTATGTCGTGGAGATTTTTAGCTGAAATTTTTTCATTTATGTGATAATCCAATAGCATGCCTTGGCCCTTCATAGTAAAAAGCCCATACTACCCTTTACAAAAAGGTGAGAAAGGGACTTACGATTAAGAAAAACTAAAAGCTTTCTAAACTCTAATTCAGTGTGTTTAAGAAATCCACTCTCATCATAAGTTGAGTGACCTAATTTCAAGCATAGGTATCAAAAGCAAACCCCATCCATTATTCAGTGGACCGTACAATTGAAAACATTGTACACAGGGATGCTCGCCTTTAAATTGCTTCCCTTTAGTGTGATTAATCTTAATCAAATAGGTTTTTGATTTTTATACCCTAAATCTAAATGTTTTTGTAGAATCTAATGGTTGGAGTGGATTTCTTATAGTCATTATGGTGGTCGCTATAAAAATCAAGGGTGGACTTCTCTCCTAACTCTTTCTTTTGTTGTGACCCAGCTATTTCAAATATCAGCTTAATGTTTTGGTCTTGAGCCTAATGTGGGATTATGCATCTAATAGTCGGGGTGGATTTTGCATATACATCATGGGTTCAAGTACCCATTGTGGCGTGTGTGGGTACTACATAGAAACAGAGGTGAAGTCCCTTTAAACATAAGTGGACCAGGTGAGAACTCGAGCTGATCAAGATGGTGCAGCCCTTATCGTGGAGCCTACCTTGATATATGTATTATGTATCCAGGCTGTCCAACCGTTTTTAATTGTTATAGGGCATTATCTCAAAAATGAAACAATCCAATCATCATGTGGACCATACCAAAGTAAACAATGGTAATTGGCCATGAATGGACCACGGAAGTTTTCAATCAAGCTAATATTTGTTTTTTTCCCTCCCTTCAAGCTTATGTGATCTCATTAAGAGATTAGATGACAAATAAATCCTACAAAAACATTAAGGTGCACCCTAAGAAGTTTTTAAAGGTAGGGCATTCAATCACCACAGTTTTCTAATATATTGTCCATATAATAATTGGATCTGCTTCATTTTTGGGATAATACCCTAAAATGATCTGAAATTTTTTTTGGACATCATAGATATAGGTGGGCCCCACGGTAAGGGTCGAACTGTCTGGGCGAGGTACAATCTCACCTAATCCGCTTCCCCGGGTTACGTAGCCCGGAATTGTGAAAAACCCCTTGATCGATGGTCGTTTCCCTGTTTTAATTCCGTTTTTACTATAAAAAGTAAGTTTTAATTTGATTATAACTCTTTATCCGTCGGGCTTTAGGAGTTGCGCCCAATGTGAAAAGAGCTTAGAATAATTAGGAGAACGGTTTGGTGAAGCTAAATAGGACACTTACTATTTTTGGCTGAAAACCTTGCGCACTAGTAGACATCACGACCGTCTATAAATAGTAAGTTTACTATTTATAGTAAGTCGCAGATTCTAGGAGTTTGAGTTGTAGTTTGATTCTGATTTCTTTCTCATTGCTTAGTGCCCCTATTTAAAGGGTTGTTAACTCGTTTTATTCATCAATTAATCAATTTTGAATTTCTTAGAATTTATTTCTATTTTCGCTTTATTTCCTCGTGGATTCGAGAAGTCTCGTGAGGAGTCCAGAGAAGCTCCATGAATTCAAGTAGTTATCCTCATCACATTCATCCTGCGTCGTCATTAGATCTGCTTCATATTTCGTAAAAGGTAAACAAGTACCAGGTTTGTTTGGCAAATCATGCATGCAGCAGTAAGCAGGAATCCCAGCCGCTCTCCTCATCCTACGGCGTACATGAAGGCTTCCACATAAATTCGTAGGAGACCGTCTCCAAAGGATGTGGATCGGTTACTACCCCCCATTGGGGCCTAGCTAGAGAAAGATGGTATTAGTAAGGGATCTGTGGAGCCCACCATGATGTATGTGTTTCATCACGCCTTCCATTCATTTTGACAAATCAAATTAAAGCATGATCGACCACAGAAAATAGTGGGGACAATGATGCCCACCAGGGAAATTTTCCTAAGGCCCACCATGATGTTTATTTGAGCTCCAACCTTTTCATAAGTTCACACAAACATGGACCAAGGGAAAACATAAATATCAGCTCCAGCAAAAAAACTTATGTGGCTCCCAAGAAGTTTTTAATGGTAAGCATTCAATCCCACTATTTTCTATGATGTGGTCCATTTGAGCTTTGGATCAGCCTCATTCTTTGGCTCATGCCCTAAAATGATCTCTCCAAATGGATGGATGGTGGGTATACAACATGTACATCATGGTGGAGCCCACAGAAATTGATGATGTCACTTCATTATCGAGATAGCTATTGAAGCCACTTGATGCGGCTCATAAGTTTCCTCACCATTGAAGTGACATCACCAAGTTTTGTGGGCCCTACCTAATGAATGTGTTGTATCCACACCATCCATCCATTTGAAGAGTTCATTTTAGTGCATGAGGCAAAGAATAATGAAGATCCAAAACTCAAGTAGAATCCACCACAAAAAATAGTTGGGGATTGAATGCCTATCATTAAAATCTTCTTAGGGCTTAGAAAGTTTTTGATAAGTTTGATATTTGTGTTTTCCCTTCGTCCATGTCTGCATGAACTTATGAACAGGTTGGATATTAAATAAATGTCATGATGGGCCTATCCCTACTGTATTATGTGGTGGGTCCACTTGAGCTTTGGATCTGGCTCATTATTTGGCTCATGCCCCGAGATGATCTCTCCAAATGAATGGAATGGATACAACACATACATTATAGTGGGGCCAATTGAACTGGGTGATGCCACTTCAGTAGTCAGATAGCCCCGAAGCTGTCAATAGCTAATTTGCATCGTCACTAAGCCGATAAAACATGAGACAGGCGGGTTGCGTCTGGAAAGTATTGAAGTAGCAGGCGGGCCCATGACTTTCATTAATGAAATGGGGCTTAAGGGCATTTTTTTGAAATCTTTTGGCCTCATATCCAAACAAGCTACGCGGTTTGCATACTGCCCCCTCCGAATGGCCAGGGGCTCTTAGTGGCCACCGTGATTTATGGGTTTTCTTCCACACCGTCCATCCATTTCTCTGTATCATTTTAGGGTATATGATAAGGGAGAATTGAATGATTCTCCATGATATTTGATATGTACAAATATTATGGAGAATCATTCGATTCTCCCTTATCAGTATATGACCAAAATTCTACATAAACCACGATGTTGCTTGATGAAGAGGGAAACAACACACGTGTGGGGATGGAAGAAAAGGGATGGGCATTTAGGCTTGAAGGTCTCTCTCTCTCTCTCTCTCTCTCTCTCTCTCTCTCTCTCTCTCTCTCTCTCTCTCTCTCTCTCTCTCTATATATATATATATATATATAGTGTTCGCATTGTCGACGAATTGTTGATAATATCGGTGTCGCTAGACTAGCGACACTGAAACCCCCATTTTTCGTTTCTCTCTGGATTATCGGTGAAATATCGGCGATATCTTCGATAATTTTGTATTTTTTCCGACAAAATAGGTAAAAAGTGAAAAAAATCTAATCACATGGACCATTTGGATTAGATGCCCATGACACGTGTACAAAGGTACACATGTGCCTAGATCAAAGGTGCGCATATATATATATATATATATATATATATATATATATATATATATATATATATATATATATATATATGTGGGAAAAGGTACTGTGCGCTCGACCTCACGAGTCCGTCTCATGAGGTCGAGCTGTGTGGGCCCCACCGTGATGCTTTTCCAACATCTACCCCATCAGTCAGATGCACCATTCCATCATCGGCCTAGGTCTCAAAAATCAAGTCAATCCGTGACTTGTGTAGGCCACACCACATATAGAAGTAGGGAGGGGCCGTGTACCATTAAAACATTCATAATCAGTTTTTTGGGCTCACCGAGATGTGGTTTGCAAATCCAACCTATCCATTATGTGTGTCACACTTTCATGAGGGCTAAGATCAAGTTTCAGCAGCATTCAAAACTCAGGTGGCCCCACAAAGTGCTTTTATATGTTTTAACGGTGTTTCACATGATTTTAGATGGTATGGCCCACCTGAGTTCTGTTTACGGCTGATTTTTAGGATATCCCATAATTTAGAGGGGACCCATCAAATGCACGGTGTTGATGGTCGACACGCATCACGGTAGGGCACACATAGCTCGACCTCATGGGAGCTTATCGTGAGGTCGAGCGCATAGAACCTTTTCCATATATATATATATATATATATATATATATATATATATATATATATATATATATATATATATATATATATATATGCTCACTTTGTAACCGGTTCTCATGATAACTTGTGAACACTTTTTGATAAGTGATGTGGGTACAAATTTTGAATGGTAAGATTTTTAATCCTCATTACGTGGTCCACTTGTGGCTTGGATTTCTCTACACTTTGGGCCTATGTCTTAGAATAATATCTAAAAATATATGAACGGTGTGGATGAAAGCCATTCATCAGGTATCCACACGGAGCCCCTAGCCATTCCAGAGTTGGAAAACCCTTTTAGGATAATGGCAGTACATGCGATCGAAAGTTAGGTGAGGCCTACCTTGACGTTTTATAAGAAATGCATCCTGTTCATCCGTTTTGTCGTATTATTTTAGAACATAAGACAAAAAATTAGGCATGGTGGCTTCGTGACAAGGAAATAATGACTACGAAAATGACTATTGTTAAAACCTTCAACTCAGACCGAGCAGTGGCTCAAGTGGCTACCGTAATGAATGTGATGCAGGGATGAACGTGATGATGTGATCGAAGTTTTGAATATTATTTGAATTTTTCAAAATCAAACACTCTGGTATTAAGGGTGGAAACAGATTTAGGCTGGGCTAAGATTGGTCTGGTCCAACACGTATGACCTGAGGCCTAAGCTTGGTCTGAGTCTGGCCTAGCTAGCATAGCATGCATAAGCCTCACCAAAAATATTTAAAAATAGTTGGACTACTGCCTAGCTTTATGTAAGTAGGAAATTAATAAATGCCTATTTTTCTCTTTTTTAATCCACACTGTTCATCTATTTTTCCATATAACTTTAGGAAATATGCCCAAAACTGAGATAGACCCAAGCCAAAAGTGACCACAAAATGGGAATTAAAAATTTTACCGTTCAAAACTTATTACGGCTATAGAAGTTTTGGTTCCAGCTAATGTCTTTTTTTTTTTTTTTTTAATCATCCATGTCTACCTGACTTTCTGAATAGGTTGGATGGTAAATAAGCAGAAGGTGGGCCCTAAGAAAGTTTGAACGTTGGACATCATTATCATCATTGCTTCCTGTGTTGTGGTCCACTTGAGCCTTAGATCTGCCTTGATTTTGGTCCTACACACTAAATGATAGGGAGAAATGAATGGATAGTGTGGATAACACTAATACATCATGGTGGCCCCACTCATAGCCCCTGCCCAATCGGCAGAGTAGTATGCAATCAGCCTCCCTTGTTTGTATTCCATACCAAATTTTAACGCCTTAACCGGTTTTCATTAATAAAAAAATTGTAGGGCCTGCCTGAAACTCCAGTATTTCCAAACACGTACCCATTTCTTATTTCGTCGGGTGCTGTAGGACGCAATCCTTAAGTTATTTTCAAAGTTTTCTTAACTATTGTTAAGAAAATACCCACCAATCATTTAAAAAAAAAAAAAAAAAACCAATAATCCTAAAATAACAAAAATACCCACCAATTAATAACGTTGCCTAAGAAATAAAGAAAGCTAGATGTAATTATCAATTATTTAAAATAAAAAAATAAAAAAAAAATAAAAAAGTCTTTAAAAAAAGTCCTAGCATTTTTCTCGTATAGGGATTACATGGGGACGTGGCTACCGGTTGGTGATGTGTGGGGCCATAATGATGTATATGTTTTATCCATGCCATCTATTTATTTTCGAGATCATAGTAGAGAGCCCAAAAATGAGACAGATTCAGATCTCAGGTGGACTACAAAATAAGAAACAATGGTGAATGGATGCCCACCATTAAAAACTTACTAGGGCCCATCGTATTGTTTTTTTTCCATTAAGCCTGTTGATTATAGGTCACACAGACATGATGAAGGGGAAACATAAGTACATCTTGATCTAAAACTTTTGTGGCCTCCAAAGAAGTTTTTAATGGTTGGCGTTGATTGTTGAATCACCAATATTTCTTATGGTGTGAAGCACCTGAGATTTGGATTGCATCATTTTCGACTCATGCCATAAGATATCATAAGATGACCAGGCAAAATGAATTGTCAGCATGGACAAAACACATAGATCATGGTGGGCCTACAAAGCTATGTATGCCAACAGCATTCGAGTTAAATTCAAGTTAAAGGCTATACTACTGCATTAGACACAGATTGGGTATTGGTGGGGACGTGGCTAGAGACGGTCGGTCCTATCACAGCCTCTGGAGGGTCCACCTTATTTTATATGTTTTATCGTCTCGTCCATCTATTTTGACATATCATTTTATGCCACAAGACCTTGTAGGCTAAGTCCATCACAGCTAAGGAAGTAGTGGGGATTGAGCTTCTACCATTGAAAGCTTCGTAATGCCTCATCTTGATGCACATATCAATATTGTTCACCTATTTCTCCGAACCCCGAAGTGACGTACATTCAAATCGCAGGTGGACCACACTGCAGTAAATAGTGGTGATTAAATGTCCACCATTAAAAACTTCTCAATGGCTATAAAAGTGTTGGATCAAGCCGATATTTGTTTTTATACTTTATCTAGGTCTGCGTGTCCTTGTTAACATGTTAGACGGCACTATAGTGGACATTACGGTGTGTTGTACAAGTTTTTAATGGTGGGTTCAACCAGCACTATTCCCTATGAGATAGTTGGATCTGCTTAATTTTTTGCTCATGCCCTAAAATGAGCTGGCAAAATGGATGGACAGCATGATATGCAATACATATATCAAGGTGAGACCCACTGTCACGGCGGCCCCATGTTGTGTGAGGGAAGGTCCCTACGTGTTCCATCCGGCAGACTGCGGCATCATAGCCTTTAATTTGGATGCAGTTTGCGTGCGGTGATTTGTGGGCTCTACCATGATGTTTATGTTTTATACGTGCCATCCATCCATTTTGCCAGATCATCTTATGTCATGAGCCGAAAATGACAAATATGCAAATCTCCAGTGGACCACACAATAAGAAACAATGGTGATTCAACCCCCTCCCAACCATTAGGTGCATGAAAGTTTTGGATGAAGCTATACTTACGTTTTCCATTCATCTTGGTATGCGTGATCTAATCAATAGGTTCTATTGAAGATAAACATTACAGTTGGCTCTAGTAAGTTTTTAATGTTGGACATTCAATTATCATTATTTCCTATGGTGTGGTCCACCAGAGATTTGGATCTGCCTCATTTTTGGGCACATGCTTTAAAATGTTCTCGAAAAATGGATGAATGGCATGGATAAAACCCATACATCATGGCGGGCACACATAACACCAACCACTAGCCACATTAAATTCACTTTAGTCAAAAATTCTATGATTTTTCTCTTTTAAGGCTATATATATATATATATATATATATATATATATATATATATATATATATATATATATATATATATATATATAGATATATATATATATATATATATATATATATACCTTGTTCAGGAACAACGACACCACCATTTTAAAGGAAGCGGATTGTGTACTTCACGGCAAAATCAGTCCAAGCAAGGATCTGTGGGACCCACCGTTGTGAATGACTTTTATCCAAACTGTTCATCCATTTTTTTTATATCATTTTAGGGTATGAGTCCAACAAATGAAGCAGATCCAAGGGTCAAGTGGTCCATACCATGGGGATTGAACACCCACAGTTAAAAACATGGTGGCCACAGAAGTTATTTATCAAGCTGGAAGTTGTTTTATACATTCATCCAAGTTTGTGTGACCTTACAAATACGTTGGATGGAAAGTAAACGTCACGATGGGCCTTATGAAGGTTTCAACGGTCAACATCATATCACCGCTGCATCCTATGGTGTGGTCCACCTGATTCTTGCATTTGCCTCACTTTTTGGCTTGTATTATAAAATGATTTGAGAAATTGGATGAACGGTATAGATTGAGCCCTTTTTAAATTCCTTACCCAACATTGTGGGCATTTTTGTCATTTAAAACAAATTTATAACCGAAGCTAAGAAAATCAAACAGAAGCTGCCCTTTTACATTAACTTAATTAATGAGGTATTTTGATGATAACATAATTTAAAAAGATACTGGGATGTAAATATGGTATTAATGAGTTACTATTTTATAAAAATTCCTTTATTTTATTAATATTTAGAAGTGATTGGAGATTTATAAAAATTTAGGGATTTTATCATGTACTCTTCTTAATAAATAAGAAAGTATCACAATCTAATAGAATTACCGACCTAATCCTCTAACAAACTTAATTTTTACCAATACTCAAAAGTTTTCACCCCCAGCTTATTCGGACTAGGAAACTGACCCAAATCCGACCTATACTCTGGAGGATTGGGCCCGGGTTTGAAACTCAGACCGCTTATCAAAGGGAACTGATCACCTTATACGAGCCTGCACCACACGTAATCATACAGTGCGTTTTCTGCCATCCAAACGGGGAAAAAAGAATATTTAATACATCCAATGGCTAAAAATGTCCTATACCACAAGGAGTGGTGCTGGTGCCTGCAGGTAATCAGTTCTGATAATTAGTCGGGTCAGCTCAGGAACTCAACTCATCTCACTTGCACACCAACCATGATGGAAAATATCTTGCACACCAGCGATGATGGAAAATATCTTAATATGAGAAAAGACAGAAATTTCAATAGATTTACATACCTGAAGTTTGGCTCCTCGGTGTCTTTCCAGTAGCAACTCAAATAAAACTAACAAGGCATCAAGTGGTGTAGTAAGCCGGAAAGCTTCATACTGGATGCGTTTATATATGCTTCCCGGAGGTAGATGTGAAGGATGGATAATTGGATGCTTGCTTGCATTAAACGGAAAGGAAAAAGAGAAAGGTTGATGCTTCCTTGAATAAAACGGAAAGGAAAAGGGATAGGTTGATGCTTCCTTCCATGGGAGAGAAAGGGGTTTCCTATGGAAGAGAGGAATCTCTTTCACAGTCAAAAAGCAATTTTGGTACTCTTTACTGTAGAAGAGGCCAGAGTTTGTGTCATACGAGGCGAGTTCCTGTTTGGAATTAGTTTATAAATGATCGGGGACGTCAGATCAATGGCTTGGATAGACTAGCCATGGGACCCACACTTACCAACCAGGTTGGGAAACCAATAGAGAAGTTGGCATCTTTTCATTAATTCCAGCGATTCGGGTGGATGCATCCGGAAATTATAACTGTCGTGCATTCGGATTTGAGAAGAACAGTTCCTTTCTACGTACTGAGATGACGTGGAACTTACTGCCACATGAAGCTAGGTGGGGCCCACCGTGATATTTATGGGAAATCCACCCAGTCCGTCCATTTTTCCTGATCATCTTAGACATGGCCCAAAAATGACACAAATCCAAAACTTAAGTAGGCTGTACGACAAGAAAATATGGTCACATGGGTAGGTAAATGCACACCGTTGAAACCTCCCTGGGTCCACCGTGCTGATGAGTCCGGATCCTCTGCCTCCGCCTCCCGCAATCTCATTGGTCCACCCCACCGCTCCTGCCACGTAGGACTAGCCCATCTGTTTCTGTTTCATATTTAAAAAAAAAAAAAGAAAAGAAAAAACGAAAGTCTCTCTGCCGTCTTCCCTAACGGCAATGGCACCACTAACGGCACTTTCCATTTCCGGTTCCGGAGATTTTTCAGAGATTTCTTCTTCTCTCGTTTCTAATTTCAAATTATTTCCTTTTACAGATGGATCTCATCAAAGCGGAAGAAAAAGAGGGGTTTTTCCTTTTGACGATCGGAGGCCCTCTTTCCCCAATCTCTCACAATTCGTCTCGCCCATTTTCCACCGAGCAGCCGATAGTCGATTTCTACTATTTCGTCTATTCATCCATCAAAGATCCACCCCACCTCACAGGTATTTTAATTTTTTTTTAATTTTTTACAGATTATTTATGATCTGCCTCCAATGGCTGTGGTATATCTTCTTCTTCTTTTTTTCTTTCTAATGCAGACTATTAAATGGGGAACATTGGATGCTGTTTTTGAAATGCCTATGTGCATGTAGACTAATAGGAGATTTTCGGGATTCTTCCTATGGCGAATGCGAATTTTTTATGTTTTAATTTGTTTCCACTCATGCATTGTTTAATGTGATATAAAGATAGGTAACGTGGTTGGTGATAGATTTCTTTGGTTTTTATTTTATATGGTTTTATATTGATGATGATAGATTGATTTCTATGGCACATGTACGTTCTAAGTATGTCTTGTTTGTTTACCCTCATTGTGGAAATCTTATTTTCAACTAGTGCATGTGAAAAGTTCTAAATGGTGGGTCATCAAAACCTGAATTCAGGATTCAGGCAATGCATGGATCTGAGGGAGAAGTATTACTTACACACATTGGAGAAGGTGACTAAAGAAAGTTATCATGTGGGCCCAAGGAGCTTCCTCAAATCGTCAGAAAGTATCTAATGTGTTTGATGAAATCTGCCTTTTGGCCTACCTGCTATACATATGGTTTGCCCGTATTGGTCAAGAGGTGAATGATTTGGCTGATGATCAGCTAAAGGGGGCATGCATTGCCCTTCATTGTGTATTGGGAGTTCTCTTCCTTTGCATTACTGCTCCTTTTTACTTACTGGTATAAGCGACCATTAAAAAATCACACTGCTGCAAAAAAAAAAATAAAAAAAATAGAGAGTTTTTCAGAGTAAAAAGAGAGGAATAATACTCATAGCCTATTAAGCACCCTAGATTTGGGTGTTATTAGAGGCAATTGGAGGTAAATGCACCAAAATGGTGTTTTTACTGCCTTGGATTCAAAGGTAAATGAAAACATATGGAATAATACTCATAGCCTGTTAAGCACCCTAGAATTGGGTGTTATTAGAGGCAATTGGAGGTAAATGCACCAAAATGGTGTTTTTACTGCCTTGGATTCAAAGGTAAATGAAAACATATATTTTAGAGTGTTTTGAGATCATTTTATTTTGTCGTGAATTCAAGCTAATTGGTGTGAAATGGCTTTCTTGCCCCTCTTTTAAAAGTAAGAGAGTTGCATGAGTAACAAAGGTGTTATTAGGCTACTAATATACCATACACTTGGCATGCTAATTATACCCCGAAACAATTCATTCAGCAATTGCATCACTTAAATCACACCAATTGAATGATCGAAACTGTCCAGACATAGGTAATTTAAATGCACAGTTAAAAAACATTGACAAGTCACTCGTTTGTGATCCCTAGGTTTTTGGCCTACTAAAGGCTCGGAATTTCCTCATTTTAGGTGAAAATATATATTTCAATAGGCTTACTACGATCATTCTGTCAAACATCATATATATACACTAATTTGCGATATTAAAGCAGATTTAACTAATCAAATTAAGGTTCCTATGAATATACTAAAGAGTTCCAACACATTCATGACGGACATCTAAATACAATTTTTTTTTGGAATTAAAGCGCATTCCAATTACAAGCTGCCAAATTCAACCAAGGATTCTGATTCACATGGATTCCATTGTAATCGTGAATTGGATCCCAATGCATTCCAATTAAAAAGGTGCCAAACGAGCCCCAACTTTTCTCAAACTCTCCTATTCTTTACACACACACACACCCTCTTCCTTGTTTTCTGTACGTCCTTCTGCAACAGCCAAAAGGCCTGAACAGTTTGTGTACAAATGAGAAAGAGAAATGTCATTTGCAGGTCTTCAATACTGAATTGATTGCACACATTATGAGGCGGATGCTGCTTCTTTCAGCTGTGGTGGTGGTCGGGAGCACCCGCTGGTGGTCTAATGTTTGATGAACCTGTTCAAATATTGGCCGCCCGTGCGCCGCAATTGTTGGGTCCACTGGATCTATAGCAACAACAACGTCTACCATCCAATCTAGCTTCTGGGAGGTATTGTTTCCAATATCGCATGCTAGTTGTTGGAGAAGGGATAGCAGGACTCCTTGACTCAGAGGAAGAGGAAGAACTGATAGAATCGCTTGCAAATCAATCTGAAGAATGAGTAGGATAGGCAGATAACATTAGAACATTGATTTTTCTCCCCGACAGGAATTTTGAGAGGCGCTAACAATATTTATATGATAAAACAAGACCTCATTATACACGAATTCTATGAGGTGGCTCCATCTAACATGGGCTATGCTTAGTTACTCAAGACCATATTTAGCAAACACAAGACGTCAAAAGAATAGTAGGGGGAAATGTTCAGGTTTAAATAGGTCTCTATCATTAAAATTTTAGTCAAAGTTTGGTAGAAGAAAGAAAGCAAAAACCCAGAAATACGGAGAATGAAAAGTTTGGGTTTAACATGGTTCCAATTCAATAAAATGGAAAAAAAACAAAAAAAAAAAAATTAAAAAAAAAAACACAAAAAGCCAGCTATATATGCATATGGGTTTGTTATATTTAAAATTAGGTTAAGGGTGAATATTTCAATTAAAACGGTTAAAATTTCTTAATGTATAAGCAATTATTATAAAGGTAATCGAATAGTGGGTTAATATTATCTTTTGCCTCTGTTAAATCCTTCCTTTGGAAGTATTCCCCATACAAATTGATCTGTTTCTTCTGAAATCTTCACTATCTGCCCATCTTCTTTAAAATATGGAGTTTTAATTTGGTTTGTCCAAATATTTATTTATTAATGCCTATCTTGCTAAAAATACAGAGTTTTAAACATTTAGTCAATTTACGCTTAAAAAAATAAAAATAAATTAAAATAAGGATTTTAAACTTGAGTATTGCTAACAAGGATCATGATTTATTCCGAAGAAAATGAAGGAGAATCTTAAATATGGAAGCTCATCATGGTTGGAGTGAATTTTGATTGTTTGCACATGGAGTCCTTGGAGGTGAATGATGATAAATGCTCAATTTTTTGATGTTATCCGGGCCAATGAGAATGGGGGATTTCTTGGAGGTGGGGGTAAATGCCCATTGAAAAGGAGTGATTCTAGAAATGAAACGTCTTCCCACAACCAATTGGAGCCTTGGCCGCCATCTATTATGTTTGAGAAGATTTACCATTTATAGGCTGAACATTTAGTTTACCCAAATGAAAAGGAAAAGGTAATGTCATGGCCAATACCTCAGCCACAGCACATGTTGATGATCTGCTCTGTAATGGCAACTCTTTCCCTATTTTGTACTAGTTGTCTTACCATGAAAAACCCTTCACTAATTCTCAGAAAGAAAAAGAAAAAGTTCTTTCGTTAGAGATTAATGACAGGTACAGAATCTTTTTTTATTCTTCTTTTTTTTATTTTTTTGGAAGGATGATGATAATTCATTAAGCTAAAGGAGAGGAAGGTAATTCCCAATACAGAGGGGACACTGAGCCCTGGATCTCACAAGATTGATAACCAGAGGATTAAGTTTTCCGGAAGAAGGGGTAAATGAAATGACAGGTACAGAATCTTACCCACCAAAAGACCACAAGATCAATGGTGCTAGTGGTAATGTGAGTTGGCATTGGAGTCTTTGAAGTTGAATCTACAGCACAGACAAGAAACATGGATGGCTCTTCATTTTCTGAATCTACAACACATACAAGTCCAGCCAGCAACTTATAGGATGGTACACAATACACAATTTCGCATTTTTGGCATTCAGATGTGTAGAAGATCCTGAATTTTAGTAATTGAGTGTGATTGAATCTTATTTGGTTTCCATTCTCTTTTTTCTGATATGAAAACCTTAATACGGTTATTTGAGTTGAATTAGTAAGGACCATATATTGGCCAATAGGAATTATGCCTTGGTTCCAATGTAATTTAAGGAGGATCGTAAACAAGGCTATATATATATATAGTTACTTACATGGAACTTTGGAAAATACAAAAGATTATCCATTTAAATAAAGTTCTTAGCAATTTAAAGCAATCAAAGGTGGATTGAGCTCTTTTAACTGGTACGCTTCCAACCCCTTTCAAGTGAATCCATTTTCCATCATAAGATATCATCACAATGTCTTAGTTTTGCTCGATCTTAAACCTCCAGATGCTAAATCCTTCCTTCAAATTTCTATCTTATAATTCTTATTGTTCTATCACAGTCTTGGTTTTGCTAAATCTTGAACCTCCAGATGCTCGATCTGTCATTTGCTTCTGCATTTCCTTTAGAATGGTCATAAGCTGCAATGAGAGGATAACAATCCAAAGTAAGAAAAAAAAAAGAGTGAATTTCGTACATATTTCTTTGTAGTATATGTGAAGATTGCATACTAACAGAAAGATTCTAGTGTAAATTTCCTCCTGCTTCATAACAGAAAACTTGCTGTTAACCATTTCAGAAACTAATTACTCCTTCAGACTAAGAGAAATGGATAAAATCTACAAATCCCTGCATGTCTACATACAATTTTTTGATCTTCCATAAATAGATTTTATGAGATAATGTTGTTTTTTTTCTTCGTATGAACATGATCTAATAGTAGTAACTGTTAGCTCATAAATAGTCTTCAAGGAGAAGAAATTGGCAGGTGTGAGTAACATGCTTGCCCTTAATTCTCTGAACTAGTTAGCTCATTATCCATATTAAATGCAGACAACAAAATTGCATGGAAATGTTTTAAACACGGTAACATGATCTGGAAAGAATTGAGTTATGCCGATTTATCAAGGAAATGAAAAAGCAAGCATAAACAGACTAGAAAATCTTATTCCTACTGGATAAAAGCATGCTAGCCTGCTTCCTTAAGAACGGACTGTTGAATTGGATGTTCATAACAATGGTTAGAACCATATCCTTAAGAACGGACTATTGAATTGGATGTTCAATACGATGGTATGTATATTACTTTGTTCAATGGAAGAACATTCAACTTAAAAAATTGTGATTGTGAAAGTACTTAATACTTCTTCATTATAAATGTAGGTTTCACGTTTGAAGATCCATTTATTAAAAAATTGTGAAATAGAATGTGATGGATTTACTGTCTCTATAGACCAAGAATGCACCCAGCAACCAAATTCGTAAGTCATTTTCCATTTAAAATATGAATTTACTCTTATTTAATGATATTTATCTATCTTTGTATGGTATTAGCAGGGTTGATTGTGGTGTCTACTTAATGAAATTTATGGAATGTCTTTCCCGTGGAGATATATTTGATTTCAACTCGGTAAATTTTCTTCTTTTTTTTTTCCTTTTTCTTATACAAAATTTATGAAACATACTTACGATCCACTTTCATCATCAGGGGCCAATGAATTTTGAATGAAAAAAGTTGGTTGCACAACTGATGCTGGGCAAAATGATTACACCACAGTAATGTGACATGTAAAGGTATGAAACATACTTACAATCATGTTGCTCTTTTTAATGGAAGGTATGTGCTTTGATTTTATTTTTTATTATTATCATAGTTGTTGCGGGATGCAAATATGCTTTGCTTGTATTCATGATGGGTCTTGTTGTGGATGGAATTCAGGCCAAAATTCTCCTTTATCAGTGAAAGCATTGGGGCTGCCTGTCATATGATTGCTATCTTACAGGTACTGTAAGAGGGAGAATCTATGTTCATGGCTCCAAGCTGATATTGAAGGTTGTTAGTGAATCATTCACAAAGGCTAGATTGTAGTGCATAGAACATTTTTAAGATTAATTAGTTTTTTCCATGGTAGGTCCTGCTAGGTGGATGTTTGAAAACTATTGCTTTCATTGATTGGGTGCATTAGGATTAGATCATCTTAATCATCAATTTTGTATCTTGAATTATGGTTGATGATCATTTTTAAGCAGGAAGAAAATCATGTGCAATATAAATCATTTCATAAGCAGGAAGAAAATCATGCGCAAAATAAATCATTTCATAAGCAGGTTTCTAAGTTCTTTCATTTCTTTCATTTTTTTTTTCTTTTGACAGGCTTGTCGGTTGATAACAATTCGCAAGGAGTATAACAGCTATATGGAGCTCTTTCTGCTCAAATGTGGTTGGGGATGATCTTCTCAGGAGTTTTTTTTTTTTTTTTAGGTCCAATGAATGCAATTGTTGCATGGTAGCCTGTTAACAGTTTAGATTGTTCAATTAGAGTATCCAAGTTATGGATTGGATCATCCTATCAATACAATAAAACCAAATCAGGCAACAGGTGCAATAGGGCCAAATCAAGGATTGATAAAGGCTTCTGTTTTTTTCTTTTTTCTTTTTTGTGTGGTGGCCTGTTAAATGTGTTTTGGATTTAATGGACAATTCAAATTGTTCAATTGGAGTCTACAAGTTTTGATTTGAATTGTATGAATTGAAGTATCAAGTTTCATTCTTGCTTTAAAGTAGGAAGCCCTGTGGGATTAAAATCAACAAATTTGGTTTGTAGGGTCAGACCCACATTAATATTAATTAGTTATCTACCAGGCAGGCTTGAAATGTCAACTTTGGATACTTCAGGCCCATATTATAACTGCAGAACTGTGCACAGGATTCATACATCAGCGATAGCAGTGATTATCCTAGTTACGTAACTGATGCTGGGCAAAAATTTCAGTGCATCCGCATGTATTGTAGCAAACATATAAAGTTGTAAATAGAAGAGAATAGATACTCTGACCGTGTGTGATGGGTGATATGCATGCGCTTAGAAATTATTAAAAAATGCACACATGGCTTAAAATTAATTCAAATTAAACTGTCGGGACCCGGTTTAGATGCATCAGGAAACAAAAATAAGCTTCCATCAATCGGCGGTTAGGATTTCTCAACAAATCTGATCTTTGAGATCGTGACTGAGAAACATGACTTTCACCATTAAAATGTTTTGACTTTGAACATATGACCTGAGTAAATTTCCTGAGTGCCTGTGTATCAAGCTTCCAACTCTGCCAGAGTATAAAATATGAATGTCTAAGGCCATTTCATTATTTATAGAAATCTTCAGGGCATAAGAAGGGTACGGGGACTCGACGGCAGGGTGATGTAAGTGTTTTATCCACGCCGTCCATCGCTTATCTTAGATCATTTTAAAGTATGAACCAAAAAAATGAGACGGGCAAAGGGCTTAAGTGGACCACAAAGTGGGGATTTAACGTACACTATTACAAACTTCTTGGGAGCTGGATAAGTTTCAGATCAAATATCACATATTTTTTTTCCACTTCATCCATGTCTACATGACCTTATGAATAGGTTGGATGGTAAAAAAAAAAAATCACGATAGCCCTTAGAAAGGTTTCAACGGTGGGTGTCATTATCACTACAGCTTCCTTCGGTGTGGTCCACTGGATCTTCGGATCTACTTCATTTTTACCCATTAGATTGTTGAAAAAAGTGACAGGTTGCCGGACAAAGTGACCTGGTTCCACTTAATGAATTGACGAGGTTATATTACAAAGTGATGAGATTCACTAGACAAAGTGACGAGGTTCACTAAACAAAGTGACGAGGTTGCAGTGCAAAGTGACGGGGTTCAATAGACAAAGTGACGGGGTTCACTAGAAATAGTGACGATGTTGCAATCCAACCCAACCATTAGATTGTTAAAAAAAGTGACGGGTTGCCGAACAAAGTGACGAAATTGCAGTGCAAAATGACGGGGTTCAATCGACAAAGTAACGGGGTTGTAGTGCAAAGTGACGGGGTTCAATTATACAAAGTGATGGGGTTCACTAGAAACAATGACGATGTTGCAATCCAACCCAACCATTAATTTATTGAAAAAAGTGACGGGTTGCTGAACAAAGTAACGGGGTTCAATAGACAAAGTGACGAAGTTGCAGTGCAAAGTGACAAGGTTCAATAGACCAAATGACGAAGTGGCAGTGCAAAGTGACAGGGTTCAATAGATAAAGTGACGAAGTTGCAGTGCAAAGTAACGGGGTTCACTAGAAACAGTGATGATGTTGCAATCCAACCCAACCATTAGATTGTTGAAAAAAGTGACGGGTTGCCGAACAAAGTGATGGGGTTCAATAGACAAAGTGACGAAGTTGACGGGGTTCAATAGACAAAGTGACGTGGTTGTAGTGCAAAATGACGGGGTTCAATAGACAAAGTGACGAAGTTGCAGTGCAAAGTAACGGGGTTCAATAGACAAAGTGACGGGGTTGTAGTGCAAAGTGACGGGGTTCACTTATACAAAGTGACGGGGTTCACTAGAAATAGTGACGATGTTGCAATCCAACTCAACTATTAGATTGTTGAAAAAAGTGACGGGTTGCCGGACAAAATGATGGGGTTCAATAGACAAAGTGACGAAATTGCAGTGCAAAGTGACGAGGTTCAATAGACAAAGTGACGAAGTTGCAGTGCAAAGTGACGGGGTTCAATAGACAAAGTGACGGGGTTGTAGTGCAAAGTGATGGGGTTCACTTCTACAAAGTGACGGGGTTCACTAGAAATAGTGACGATGTTGCAATCCGACTCAACCATTAGATTGTTGAAAAAAGTGACGGGTTGCCGGACAAAGTGATGGGGTTCAATAGACAAAGTGACGAAATTGCAGTGCAAAGTGACGGGATTCAATAGACAAAGTGACGAAGTTGCAGTGCAAAGTGACGGGGTTCACTTATACAAAGTGACGGGGTTCACTAGAAATAGTGACGATGTTGCAATCCAACCCAACCATTAGATTGTTGAAAAAAGTGACGGGTTGTCGGACAAAGTGACGGGGTTCAATAGACAAAGTGACGGGTTGCCGAACAAAGTGATGGGGTTCAATAGACAAGGTGACGAAATTGCCGTGCAAAGTGATGGGGTTCAATAGACAAAGTAACGGGGTTGTAGTGCAAAGTGACGGGGTTCACTTATACAAAGTGACGGGGTTCACTAGAAACAGTGACGATGTTGCAATCCAACCCAACCATTAATTTGTTGAAAAAAGTGACAGGTTGCCGAATAAAGTGATGGGGTTCAATAGACAAAGTGACGAAATTGCAGTGCAAAGTGACGGGGTTCAATAGACAAAGTGACGAAGTTGTAGTGCAAAGTGACGAGGTTCAATAGACAAAGTGTCGGGGTTGTAGTGCAAAGTGACGGGGTTCACTTATACAAAGTGATGGGGTTCACTAGAAATAGTGACGATATTGCAATCCAACCCAACCATTAGATTGTTGAAAAAAGTGACGGGTTGTCGAACAAAGTGACAAAATTGCAGTGCAAAGTGACGGAGTTCAATAGACAAAGTAACGGGGTTGTAGTGCAAAGTGACGGGGTTCACTTATACAAAGTGACGGGGTTCACTAGAAACAGTGACGATGTTGCAATCCAACCCAACCATTAATTTGTTGAAAAAAATTGACGGGTTGCTGAACAAAGTGATGGGGTTCAATAAACAAAGTGACGAAGTTGCAGTGCAAAGTGACGGGGTTCAATAGACAAAGTGACGAAGTTGCAGTGCAAAATGACGGTGTTCAATAGACAAAGTGACGGGGTTGTAGTGCAAAGTGACGGGGTTCAATAGACAAAGTGACGGGGTTGTAGTGCAAAGTGATGGGGTTCACTTATACAAAGTGACGGGGTTCACTAGAAATAGTGACGATGTTGCAATCCGACTCAACCATTAGATTGTTGAAAAAAGTGACGGGTTGCCGGACAAAGTGATGGGGTTCAATAGACAAAGTGGCGAAATTGCAGTGCAAAGTGACGGGGTTCAATAGACAAAGTGACGAAGTTGCAGTGCAAAGTGACGGGGTTCAATAGACAAAGTGACGGGGTTGTAGTGCAAAGTGACGGGGTTCACTTATACAAAGTGATGGGGTTCACTAGAAATAGTGACGATATTGCAATCCAACCCAACCATTAATTTGTTGAAAAAAGTGACGGGTTGCCGAATAAAGTGATGGGGTTCAATAGACAAAGTGACGAAATTACAGTGCAAAGTGACGGGGTTCAATAGACAAAGTGACGAAGTTGCAGTGCAAAGTGACGGGGTTCAATAGACAAAGTGTCGGGGTTGTAGTGCAAAGTGACGAGGTTCACTTATACAAAGTGACGGGGTTCACTAGAAATAATGACGATATTGCAATCCAACCCAACCATTAGATTGTTGAAAAAAGTGACGGGTTGCCAAACAAAGTGACAAAATTGCAGTGCAAAGTGACGGAGTTCAATAGACAAAGTAACGGGGTTGTAGTGCAAAGTGACGGGGTTCACTTATACAAAGTGACGGGGTTCACTAGAAACAGTGACGATGTTGCAATCCAACCCAACCATTAATTTGTTGAAAAAAGTGACGGGTTGCCGAACAAAGTGATGGGGTTCAATAAACAAAGTGACGAAGTTGCAGTGCAAAGTGACGGGGTTCAATAGACAAAGTGACGAAGTTGCAGTGCAAAATGACGGGGTTCAATAGACAAAGTGACGGGGTTGTAGTGCAAAGTGACGGGGTTCACTTATACAAAGTGACGGGGTTCACTAGAAATAGTGACGATGTTGCAATCCAACCCAACCATTAGATTGTTGAAAAAAGTGACGGGTTGCCGAACAAAGTGATGGGGTTCAATAGACAAAGTGACGAAATTGCAGTGCAAAGTGACGGGGTTCAATAGACAAAGTGACGAAGTTGACGGGGTTCAATAGACAAAGTGACGGGGTTGTAGTGCAAAATGACGGGGTTCACATATACAAAGTGACGGGGTTCACTAGAAACAGTGACGATGTTGCAATCCAACCCAACCATTAATTTGTTGAAAAAAGTGACGGGTTGCCGAACAAAGTGATGGGGTTCAATAAACAAAGTGACGAAGTTGCAGTGCAAAGTGACGGGGTTCAATAGACAAAGTGACGAAGTTGCAGTGCAAAATGACGGGGTTCAATAGACAAAGTGACGAGGTTGTAGTGCAAAGTGACGGGGTTCACTAGAAATAGTGACGATGTTGCAATCCAACCCAACCATTAGATTGTTGAAAAAAGTGACGGGTTGCCGAACAAAGTGATGGGGTTCAATAGACAAAGTGACGAAGTTGACGGGGTTCAATAGACAAAGTGACGGGGTTGTAGTGCAAAATGACGGGGTTCACATATACAAAGTGACGGGGTTCACTAGAAATAGTGACGATGTTGCAATCCAACCCAACCATTAGATTGTTGAAAAAAGTGACGGGTTGCCGAACAAAGTGATGGGGTTCAATAGACAAAGTGACAAAATTGCAGTGCAAAGTAACGGGGTTCAATAGACAAAGTAACGGGGTTGTAGTGCAAAGTGACGGGGTTCACTTATACAAAGTGACGGGGTTCACTAGAAACAGTGACGATGTTGCAATCCAACCCAACCATTAGTTTGTTGAAAAAAGTGACGGGTTGCCGAACAAAGTGACGGGGTTCAATAGACAAAGTGACGAAGTTGCAGTGCAAAGTGACAGGGTTCAATAGACCAAATGACGAAGTTGTAGTGCAAAGTGACGGGGTTCAATAGATAAAGTGACGAAGTTGCAGTGCAAAGTGACAGGGTTCACTAGAAACAGTGACGATGTTGCAATCCAACCCAACCATTAGATTGTTGAAAAAAGTGACGGGTTGTCGGACAAAGTGACGGGGTTCAATAGACAAAGTACACTCCAACAAATTCCTCGGTTGGAAAGATGAGAGTGTGATTCTTGTCTCGATAGGGTAGAAATGGCTTATTGATAGTCTTCGGACAGACCACATATGCCTCAATAAAGCCAAACATGCTATCTAAGTCCTTGTTATAAGATTGTTGAAAAAAGTGATGGGTTGCCGGACATGTATTTGCATGCTAGCTAGTTATTATTTGGATATGGGTTAAATAAACACAACAATGCTAGACAGTGACTGGATTACTGGATAAAGTGACGGGGTTCATTAGATAAAGTTAAGGGGTTGCCAATTAAATTGAAAAGAAAATCCAATCATTCAGGCGTTAACATGAGCAATCTTGGAGATGAGGCCTCTTTAGTTGAAATTTGATAAAATAAATATGTGAAGAAATTCGAAATATACAGTACCAGAAAGAGGATAAAAAGCTACGGATAAAATTCGTAGCAATATATATTTAGCTACAGATTAGATCCGTAGCTGATTACTCCTTGAGGTTGCACTAAACCTGATTAATCCTTATGACATTAGAGGGCTTAAGGTCATGATTACATATTGATTTTGAGTTCAAGGATATCCAATTTCTATAGACATTTCACACACCCACAATCCCATTGTAAGGGAATCTTGCACATGATCTGTAGTTGGACAACATTTCGTAAAATATTCAGATACTACACATTGACACCAAATGAGTAAATAGTGCAATGGAAACCAACTGTGGACATGCCAACATCTATCAAATAACAACAGGATCCTTTTCATTGGGGCCCCATACAAATAATTAATAGTACCCCATACAAAGCCTTTCTTCACTAAGCCTCTGTGTTTCTTCACACTTTCTTTCACTTTCATCTAACTTCTTTTCCAGTGAGCTCAGCATGGCCTACGATAAATTAATGGTGAGTGACATAAATATCGCAAGTAGCTAGAAATGCAAATGCATGTTCACCCATGGAATTTAGGCAAACTAATTTGAAATGTTATGTTAATCATCACAAAACTCCTTGAGATGGCAATCCCGCCTTCAGTATGTCATTTTCAAAGGTCATGAGTTTATCCAACGGCACACTTTCAATCACTGGGACCTCATGTATGACAGGAATTAGGTTTGTTGCTTCCTTCATAGCCTCTTGTTCCTTCACTATAATCTTTTCAGTTTCTTTGAATTGAAGCTGCATCTCGTCCAATTGCATTTCTAGCATGGCGAGCTTCCCATCCCAATCATTGGGTGTCGTGTGAACCGCCTGTGTTTTGGAATGGTCTGATTTTCTGGATATGGGTGAACTTATGAATGGAATGTATGGCAAACACACCACAAACTGCAATGAAAAACAGAACTGAATCAATCAAAACAATATCTTCAAAATACCTGTTGCAATCATACAAATGAATGAATAGTAAACAACTCATCTTGATGCCCATTCTCCCTCCTCCTTTACCCGGGCTTGGGACCGGCAATGCAAGGAATTGCATTGGCAGAGTTAAAAAGGGGTTTAGGCTCCATTTGGCTTGTGACGACCAAATGAATCTAATATGTTTAAAAAGGGACTTAGGCTCCATTTGGTCCTAAACTTTCAAGCAGTGGGCCCACAGAGATGGTTGGGAAAAGAATTATGGCAATGGTCCACATTCAATGGGGCCAAAGATCTAAGAGCAGGATCTTCAAATCTGAAAAACCTTTTGGATCCCTCATCCATGCTTTGGCCCATCAGATCAATGGTCTGGAATCTGATCACCAAACCATGGGCCCCACATTCACAATTGTGAGCCAGAGCAAACAGTACAATCGCTGAGGCCTAGGACCATATAGTTCCAGGACAAATAACGGTCAGCAGAGTGCTTACAGTCAACAAGATGTGCTAGGTGCCATATATTTCTGATCCGAGTCCCATTAAACTTCAGAACCTGTAGATTGTAAGTAATGATATATCATATACTGCCCTGGATGGAGACATCAAAATTCAGTAGGGAGCAGGAGAGATCACTTGCCTGCTGATTGCCCATATCCTCATACCCGATGTTTACTTCATTTGCTAAGACCTATATGAAAGCAAGGAGTACAAGCTTAGGCATTCAAAAGAAAACAGGAGAAAAAAAAAAAAACGCTTAATTTGATAGTTCCAGAACTACTTCTAATAAGCAAATCCCATTGCACCGAAGCATAACATAAATAAAGAGATGTCTCCTTTGTTTAGAGGAAAACAAAGCTCAAGACATGTGGCAGTTATGTTCCATACGATTCTCCATGGAAGTGTCTGGGAAGATTATTAAGCTCATGCCTTCGAAGCTGGAAGTAGGCCATGACCGGGAACAGTCAGTTTTCAGAATCTACTAAGACATTCTGCTGTTTTGCACCATGGGAGACATCTGGGAAGTGCACCTGATGCTCCAGCCACAAAGATGACCTGGTTGGGAAAAATCAGGCTGTCAATTCATTAGATGGGCCACTAAGACATTCTGCTGTTTTGCACCATGGGAGACATCAGGGAAGTGCACCTGATGCTCCAGCCACAAAGATGACCTGGTTGGGAAAAATCAGGCTGTCAATTCATTAGATGCTCCAGCCACAAAGATGGATAAGGGATAAATTTTTAAACCAAATGGTCCTAAAAAAAGGGATTAAAACAATCAAATATATATATAAAAAAAAAATCTGTAAAAAATAAAAATTAAAAATTAAAATACCTGTGAAGTGGGGTGGATCTTCGATGGATGAATAGACGAAATAGTGGAAATCGACTATCGGCTGCTCGGTGGAAAATGGGCGAGAGGGATTGTAAGAGACTGGGGAAAGAGGGCCTCCGATCGTCAAAAGGAAAAACCCCTCTTTTTCTTCCGATTTGATGAGATCCATCTGTAAAAGGAAAGAATTTGAAATTAGAAACGAGAGAAGAAGAAATCTCTGAAAAATCTTCGGAACCGGAAATGGAAAGTGCCGTTAGTGGTGCCATTGCCGTTAGGGAAGACGGCAGAGAGATTTTCGTTTTTTCTTTTTTTCTTTTTTTTTTTTTTAATATGAAACGGAAACAGATGGGCTAGTCCTACGTGGCAGGAGCGGTGAGGTGGACCAATGAGATTGCGGGAGGCAGAGACTCTCTGCCTCCCGGAGGCAGAGGATCCGGACTCTATATATATATATATATATATTTCACATATCGCATATCTCTTACATTCTATGATGCTTGATGAACTGAAAACACAAAAATTAGCCCGATCCAAAACTTCTGTGGCCCCACCAATGTTTCAACAGTGGATGTTCATTATTCTGTACTGCAGGTTTTTGAATTTTAAGTATTAAAATATCTGTTATAAACTAATAAATAATTTTAAATTTCAAATACAAACTAGTTATAATTTGGGATTTTTACGAGAAAGTTTGGAAATTACCCAAATACTCGTGTATTATTTTTCTTTAAAGTTAGAAAATTTTGTGGCACAAGTATTATGCGTATGACATCCAAGTTTATCAAACATCTACAACTAACCATAACGATCACACAGAACTAATGATAATAATAACATGACTAAAAACCTTTCTGATTGAATCACTGGATGGGTCCCATGTGCATTTTGATGTTTTTAAAGTGGTATATGTTATTTTTTATGGTGCGGCTCATCTTCCATTTACATTGATCAAATTTTTGTTCTTCTCAATTTCGTACCAAATTACAGCTTTCAACTGGTTGGATATCATAAAAATATCACATGGGCCCAAAATTCTTCACTTTACCACTTTCTAAAGAAAAAGTGCATGCTGAGTTTTATGATAATTTCACCACCCAAAAGCACTTCTTGTTCATTTCATTCACGGGTACATTAGTTGGTAAAATACCAAAGTAGCAAAATTCCTAATATCAGATAATTTTTACATTATCATGCCGAGTAATTTAAAACTGCTGATATTTGGAAAATCTCACTATAATATTGTTTATCTTATTTCCCACGATAATATCTTGAGATTTTCAACATAATAGATCTTTATCACACTGCTAATCCTCTGTTGAGCAAAACCAATACCAATTCTACACCTAGGAATCTCATTGACAAACTCACTGCGATTGCCAACCTTTTCCTATGATTTTGTTCTGCAAGACTGCAGCAACTCTGTAAAAACCAGTGCTTTGTACACCTTCAGAATCTCACCCTTTTTGAATTCCTGGCCCTTCCAACAATGGATTTATCTAATCATATAATGTTGAAATTGCAGTCAATAAGGAAAAAATCACATCCCTGTGGATGCATGTTCATGCATATTATCCAATATCTACAAATTAGAGAGACCATTCAACTGGCTCATCCATCATACTTCTTTGGGTTGTCCTTCACTGTATGAGTCATAACCAGTGTGACAAACATCACCTATAACATCACAAAAGTATACACTGAACTATTTGTTATGTGAATAGATATTTAATTAAAAAAATTAAATGGATGAGATTTTCGAAAATATCTTCCAAGAAAAACCTCAAATTTTGAACATCTCCCGAAAATTTGCAGAGAGCAGGGTTTGTCACTATGGTGTCAATCGAGCATTGACGGGCCTTGATCTTTGGCCTGTAGATGGCAGCAAATGGTATCAAAGACAAGTTTTTAGCTTAAAATGGAACTGGTCCCCACTGGTGATCTGGCCTTGGGGATATGGCCCATCCGCATGGTGAATCAAATGGTCCCAAGCATGGGTGCAATAGATGTTCTGTAACACTCATCTACATTATACTAGCATCTCTTACTGATGAATTTAGGCTCGGATATTTTAGTCCATGTTGCAATCAGATCCAACAAGAAAATGTCAAAACTAGCTAGAAGCTGCCTGTGAAACATCATCTTGAAGATTTTAACAGAAAGATCTAACAAGATAAATGGTTCAGATGTTCTGCTACAAGTATTGAACATTGCGGTATCAGATGTTCTGCTACAAGTATTGAACATTGCGGTATCGCTCAAAGACAAATATTCTAAACATTTTCATCATTATCACTTTCTAAAGATTATTTTTCATTCCTTCGGGTCGCTCTATAAATTACATTAGGGAAAAAAAAATAAAATCCAGATAACATACAAATTATGCTGGGCGTTCAGCTGCTCTTTCAAGACCATCAGAGGTTCTTCCGTTATGGTCCACTTGAATCGAGACCGCAAACTAATTTGGAGAAAGCTCACTTCAGATAGAACCAGCTTCCTCGATTAACAAGGAGTGGTTTATAGATTATATCATTCTTCATCTGTTGACTTTCAAAAACTATCTAATCAAAATCTGCTCTTTACTTCATGGTTAGCCAGTCAGCCTCAAGCAAGCTTCTCTCTCTCTCTCTCTCTCTCTCTCTCTCTCTCTCTCTCTCTCTCTCTCTCTCTCTCTATGCATGCGTATCTTTGTAGCAAGCTTCTCCATGATTTTACCTAAATCACACGTGGCCCATACAACATGGAAAAATAGGGCCAGCCTGAGTAGAGGTACTGTGCAATACATGGATATCTTCTCTTCCAAGCTTGAAAACATCTTGTTCTGATATATTTACATCAACAGCATGGCTGGTCCAATGGGGTTGTAAGAGCAGAACTTGCTCGGCAGAACCCTCTCTCAGCTTTGCCACGCTAACAAATGAAAGAATACAGTACCGCCATTCCCCAATTGAGTGCCAGACATGGAATGGAACCACTGATTCAGAGCCACTGCACAGCAGTTGAATGTGACAAAGAACAGTGGAGAGAGCACTGAAGATTAGTTGAAGAAATATGTGGCATCGAGTACGTCTTTCAAGTCGAAATCCCCTCGCTCTGGCAAGGGAGGGAAACTTAATGATGGGAACGATTGCTCGAAGCTCTCCAACAGCTGCATAAATAGAGAACCAGATAAACTTTAGATATAGCCGTTGTGATCAATACCTGGCTGGTAAGAGGACTGACGAAATTATTGTGCGGCCCTCTTGATTGGACCGGCACATGCAGACAACACATTGGGAATCACAGGCACACATGCCAAAGTGGCACGTGCATGAGATTTGGGCTATTCATGAATAGGGACCCAACATCAACATGGGCTACCTCAAAAATCATGCAGTCCACTCATGGTGGATCTGACATGTACTTTGAATGTGGGCTATGTATGGCCCACTGGATGGTAGACCAGCCTGGAGTTTGGACAAGCACCATGGTTGGGCACACCCGATGAGCTCTAGACGAGTGCCATGTGGGCATGTCTGACTGTGTCTCCCGAAGTGCAAGACAGGTTCGCGTTCCTCTTTTGTAAGAATGGCTTTGATTTTTTTAGAAGATGAAAACCCACTCAGTTATAGAAGAAGATTTTTGAGTATGAAATTTCTCTCAAAGAAAAACACTTTTGTAGCAACAGAAAAATGGGATGCCCTCACAAACCCATGACTATCTGCACTAGGATACTTTGTTTAGTTTTTTTGTTTTTCGAAGGCAGTCTCCAGTGGTACAAGGAAGATGTGGGGCCCACATATGCTTCATGAAATCCAACTCATCTATCAGATGTGTCACCTCAGAAAACCCCTGGGACCCAAAACTTGGCCTTATTCGAAACTAAGTTGAGCCACATAAAAGAAATCAAGGATGGACCGCCCACCCTCGAAATTCACAAGGGCCCACCTGAGTCGAAAACAGCCTGAATTTTTGCATTATCAATATTCCTGGATAAAGGGTCAGAACTGCCTTGATATACACAACACAGTGGGCCACCATCCTAATCAATGGTGGGCATTCCCCGGTATGTTCCATGTGCTACCTGTGGCCCATCTGAGTTTTGGATCAGGCTGCTTTATGGGTATGGGATCTGCTAAGGCAACGCATCTTATGGACGGGGTGGATTTCGTGAACATATCACTGGGCCTTGCATCTGCCCGCTACCACTGGAGCACGCCCCTTAAAACAAAGGACAAAAATTAGAAGCATCTCAATAGCTATAATGAAATAAACAAAACCACTCACATAAATGAAAATAATCTTTAAATGTGAAAAAAGCTTCACTTCATGGATAAAGTAGCTTTAAAAAGAGTGAACTGATTCCTTAAAATGTTGAGAAATTTCAGGGACAATACACAAAAAATAATAATAATAAGTATTGGCTTACAAGTGGTTTCCATCTTAACATGGGTAATAGCTTTAGGGTGCGTTTGGATGCAATATTGAACTGTAATTATTAGTCTAATGACATGCAAATACCAAATTGTGATTTCCTTGGCATCCATATTCAGAGTCTAGGTTACTTTCAAGTTAGCCTTGAAAGAGGGTCCTTATACTCTAGCTCTGGTGGTAGACTCTCACGGTTTTCAACACCTGGTCAAGGGTAGTGAAATTCCACTATGATACATCACTAATCTCCTTTTAAAAAATAAAAATAAAATTATTAAATCTCTTAATTAAATTGAATGTCCCAATTCAATTGACTTGAGCATCCAAACACAACCTTACTCTCCACTGTGTTGGCTGTCCTAACATCCTATTTCTTAATGAGGCCTGAAGCAAAGGTACTTTACAATCTCCAATGTCAGTATTTCATAGATCTCGAGGAACTTGATCCTTACTCTTGCTCGGGTGGTAGACTCTTAGGGCTTGTTTGGCCGGGTGGGTCATTAGTGATTGAATGGTATTGGGGTGGATGGCATGGATTTCAAGGTAATGATGGTGTTGTCGGTGGATTGTCTTAAGATCCATGGGATTGGTATATCCGGGGATCATATCAGCCATGGCACGCCGGCCAATCTTGGGATTAAACCTTCCCCATCCCTTCCAATCCCCATCCCTTCCAATCCCTCAACCAAGCATCCAAACACAACCTTACTCTCCACTGTGTTGGCTGTCCTAACATCCTATTTCTTAATGAGGCGTGAAGCAAAGGTACTTTACAATCTCCAATGTCCGTGTTTCATGGATCTCGAGGAACTTGATCCTTAATTACTCTTGCTCGGGTGGTAGACTCTTAGGAGTTTCAATACCTGGTCAAGGGTTTGAGTATCCATGGGTGGTGAAATTCCACTACAGCATGAGTGTGTGCGTGTGGAGAAAAAAAGAAGCAGATCCAACATGAAGGCTGGAGGGTATTGTCACAATACAAATACTCGGATACATCACTAATTTCCTCTTTTTGATAAAAAAAAAATTTGTTAAATCTCTTAATTAAATTGAATGTGCCAATTCAATCGACTTGTGCATCCAAACACAACCTTACCCTCCGCCGTGTTGGCTGTCCTAACATCCATTAAGAGGCCTGAAGTAAAGGTACTTTACATTCTCCAATGACAGTGTTTCATAGATTTCGAGGAACTTTTCTTTTAAGTATCCTGTTCAATTCATCAACATGATACCACATGCATGCGTGCAGTACGCAGTACGAATCATGAACATCATGCAATCACCGATGATGAAAAAGAAAAAGAAAAATAAAAAAGGCTTAACACAGTCAAGAATTATATCCAACAAGAACAAAGCAGGAAACCGTGGTCATCATCATGTGGGACCCATCAAGTGATTGGACAAAATTTGGAGGAAAAGTCGTCCTCTGCCACTTACCAAGACCTGCAGTAGCAAAATTTGTTGAGTTCAATGCTTACCTTTCCGCAAAGGTCCAAAAACCTCCTACTCTTAAACGCTGGACATTAGTTACCTGTAAGAATGGAACACTGTATTTCGATATTGACAAAACTACCTTCCCTTTACCGCACTTGCAATCTCTCTCACTGCGAATTCACAGGCACGCCATCCTAACCCCCGACCATATGTGGGGCCTATCTTATTATTTCTGAGAAATCCACGCCGTTCATATGTTTTTCCAGCTTATTTTAGGTTCGGACTAAAAAAAGAAGCAGATTCAAATCACAAAGTGAGCCCCCACTACCCCTAGGAATTTTCAACGGTGGTTCTCATTTCCCAGTGTTTCCTATCAATTGGTTCATTTTTGTCCCACGCCCTAAAATAAATTGGCAAAACAGAAGGACCGAGTGGATTCGTCACAAAAAAAAAAAAGAAAACCCATGTACCTAATGTCCGCCAAACCTCTGGTTATCACTTATTGGCATTAACAGCGGGGCAAGCCTGACCGTACGTGGGGCCCATTTTTATGTTGTTAGAAATCCATGCCGTCCATCTGTTTTCTCAACTCATTTTAGGATACCGGTCTAAAACTAATTAAGGCATATCAAAAGCTAAACGTGGAATGAGGATAGCCAGAAGACGTTTCAAGGGTGGCCCTTCCATCTCACTCCTACCTCTCATGTAGCACACTGGAGCTTTTCTTTTTTTTCATACGCACACACACCCTCACACACTCACGCCGTCGTGGGATTTCATGACCTAAGGATATTCAAACCCTTGACCGGTATTGAAACTCCCAAGAGTCTGCCATCAGAGCAAGAGTAACGGTGATCCGGAGCTTGGTATTGATCACGTGGTGGGATTTCATCACCTATGTAGCCCACTGGTGCTTGGTATTAATTTCGTTTTTGGGTTCATGGCATAAAATGATCTGGAAAATATATATGTATGGTTAGATTTGTAAAAAGAATCACGTGGCTTCATGAATGTTTCAAGGGCAGCATTTAATTACCATTTTTTCAAGTTCGTTTGGCTCACTTGAGATTTAGATCAGCAGAATTTTTGGGCTCCACCAAAGGTTTTTTTTTTTTTTTTTCCACACGCACACACACCCCACACACTCACGCTAGTGGAATTTCACTCACCTATGGATACTCGGACCTGGGTGTTGACACTCATGTGAGTCTACCACCGGAGCAAGAGTAAGGATCCACCTAAGTTTAGCAACCGTTACCCTCCGGACTTCAAGTATCCATCAAGCCTCTGAGTCTGACATTGATGAGACATTGATTGCTGTGCCAACCTTACTGTGACTGTCCGTGAGGGCAGGATGGATGGCTTTTGAAAATCCACCCGTCAATTTATTTTTTCAGCTCATTTCAGGGGCATGAACTCAAAATATAGAAAGATTAGAAGCTGAAAATGAGCCTTGCGATGGCCCCAGGATATCTCAACAGTAGTAGTTCAATCTCACTTTTCTACGATTGTGCTGCTTGAGATTACGTAAAAACAAATGAATGGAGTGGATTTCTCCTAAACTTACAAGGGTCCCATGTACCATTGTACCTGCATTCTCATACATTTTTCACGTCACCAAGTTCTGCAGGCCCCACCATGATGTATGTGTTGTATTCACACGGTCCATCCCTTTTCAGATATCATTTTAGGGCATGATCCAAACAATGAGCCAGATAAAAAGCTGTAGTGGACCCCACCACAGAAAACAGTGGGGAGAGTGATTCCCACCGTTGAAACTATCCTAAGGCCACCATAATGTTTACTTAAAATCCAACCTGTTCAAAAGTTAAAAAATACTTTGGTGGCCTTTAGAAATAAGGGAAAACACAAATATCAGCTTGTTCTAAAACTTCCGTGGCCCTTTAGAAGTTTTTAATGGTAGGCATTACTGTCCCCACTGTTTTCTGTGCTGGGTCCACTGGAGTTGTGAATTTAACTCATTCTTGGGATATTGCCCTAAAATGATCTCTCCAAATGGATGGAAGGTGTGGATACAAAATATACATCATGGTGGGGCCCACGGAACCTGGTGACGTCACTTCGGTAGCGAGTCTCGCTGCTCAACCTGTAAGTAGCTGGGCGCGGATTAGGAACTACCCGTCTACCCCCGACTGTTCCGAGCTCGGGACAGGCAAAGGCTCCGAGGGCCACTGAGGGGCCACAGTGATTTATGGGTTTTACCCACACCGTCCATCCATATTTCCATATCATTTTAGATGACTAAACCCAAAATAAGGTAAATCTAAGGCTCAAGTTGACCACACCACAGGAAGCAGCAGTACTAAGGACTCCCACCGTTGAAACCTTCTTAGGTAAAATCTCAATTTGTCAAATTTCTTAATATCAAATTTGCCAATATTTTGAAAATTTTACAATAATATTGTTTATCTTATTTCCCACAATAGTATCCTGAGATTTTCAACTTAACAGACCTTTCTCGCACTGCTAATCCTCTGTTTGTTGTGAAAATCCAAATCTTTGCCTTTTTGGAATCTCATTGACAAACTCACTACAATTGCAAACTTTTTTCCTATGATTTTTTTCTGAAGGGTGCAGCTATACTATCAGAATCAACAGTTTGTACATGCTTCAAAATCCCACCGTATATGAATTTCTGGCCCTTCCAACAATGGATTTGTCTAAACATATAATGCTGAAATTGCAGTCAATAAGGAAAAAATCACATCCTTGTGGATGCTTGTTTATGGATATTATCTAATATCTACAAATTAGAGAAACCATTCTACTATCTCATGCTCATACTTCTTTTGGCTTGTCCTTCACTGTATGAGTCACAACCAGTGTGACAAGCAATGCTGATAACATCACGAAATATATACTGAACTATTTGTTACGTGAACATATAATTAAATTTAAAGATATTTATTTACAAAAATATTTTTATATTTGATGAGATTTTCCAAATTATCCCGAGAAAAACCTCAAATTTTGAATCTCCCAAGAAATTTCTGGGCCGATCGAGAAATAGAGACAACAGGGTTTGTGACTATGGTGTCAACTGAGCGCTGATGGGCGTTGATCTTTGACCTGTAGATGGCAGAAAATGGTATCAGATACTTCATCATCTAGCTCCTGGATTTGAAGAGAAAATGCTTCAGCTAAAAACCCAAATCCAGATTTATCCAAATCCAACCGAAAGAGCTGCATCCATATGCAGCTGATCACACTCCAAACTTCAGCAGGAACAGCTTTCCCATTCCAACCAACATCAGCTAAAACCGTCCAAACAGAGGCGTCTGCAACCACTACCGGAATCAACTAGCAACAGCAATCCAAATGGAGCAGCTGCATTGATTTACATTTAGACACAAAACACTCAATTACACACACCTCGATTTCACACATACCCTTCCCCTGCCCACTAACACACTATACAACACACACCCAAATCACCTCTTCAACTTCTGCATCTCTCTCTCTCTCTCTCTCTCTCTCTCTCACCCACACCCACACACACACACACACGCTCACTTACACTCACATGCGCGCGCGTACACACAGACTTCTATTAACAGCATAAGCAGCACAATATACATTTGGAAAGAGAGAAGTAAGCATGAGGGCCACTAGCTCTAAGCTTGCAAAGCAGGCCAGACACATCCACCACCTCACAAAGGGCTACAATAACTTATCTCTAAACCTCCATTTATACGTCATACAGCCTAGCCTGCGGTGAGCTCGACTACAGGCCGCATCCAACAGAAAACTTGTAACGGCGGCAACTACTAGAGCCATTCATCCATATTTATATTTTACATAACTAACCTGCAGCCCTGGCAGGCACATACAATACCCTGCAGATATCCTCTAAGCCTGCATCAGAAGGTCTTACACAAGGGGAGCTCAGATGCGTCTGCAAGGTAGGAGAGATAATCAGAATCTGAGGGCATTGCACACTTCCCAGCCCTTACAGACATGCTTCCTGCCAATTCGATCAGCCTTTGCTTCAAATGCAGCCCAGCCCCGCGGCATCCATTTCTAAGAGACCCCTAACTTCCATAGGGAGATCACTTCATGACCACACCACGGGTTCATAGACAAGCTAGTCTATCATCCGCTGCATTTTCTCTCTCTATAAACATGTGAGATGGAGAAGTCTAAGCATTCAAGCTCCTTCTTGATATCACCCACAATATACCAGATCTTACAGGGGATGCTATGATGGTTGAGAATGGCCTCTGTTGCCACTAGGGAATCTAATTCAATGTTTACATTTGATAGGTTAAACTGTTTACATATCTTAATACTGTCCAAAATGGCCCTTGACTCTGCTTCTATGTTGGATGAGATACCATAAGATTGGTGAAAAGCAAAGATCAGGCATCCTAAGTGGTCTCTGCAGACTCCTCTGCTTCCACTCCTGCCTGGGTTCCTGCGAAAGGAACCATCAACATCTAATTTGACCCAGTAAAAAATATTTGTGTATGACATTAGCAACCAAACATAATAATCATAGGACCAAAAATCTTTCTTGTAGAATCACTAAATGGTCTGTACTTATAATTTGATGTTTTTTATGGTGTTTCTCGTCATCCTAAGATTGATCAAATTTTTTGTTCTTCTCCACATCATACGGAATTATATCTGTTGGACGGCTTGAATATTATAAAAATATGTAATGGGCCCCATGAATGTCTACTTTCTCACTTTCAAAATAAACAAGTGCACCTTGGGCATTATGGTAATTTCAGTGCTAAAAAAAAGGACTGTCATTTTGGTTGGTAAGGGCATTATTTGGTAAATCCTAATTTGTGAGGAAATTTGTGATAAAAATCCTTAATTAAAATGTGAGATTTCTATAGCAAACGATTACCAAAAGTAGAAAATACCAAGGGTATTTCAATGATTCCCTGTTTAAGACTACAAATCGGCCATGTGATGGGACCCGATTTCCAGACCTACCTCAACTCAGCCAACACATTTTCCCATAACCCAGCCCAAACTATTATCCAACCGTGCCTGTTTCTCTGGAATGGATAAACATGATTAAGAGCATTGATATTATAAAGAATTAAACATACCCAACATGGAACAATTGAGTTGGATCAATCGGGATTGGGATGAGCCTGGCCCAAGTTTCAGACTTATCCATTGGTTGGGCTGAGGTGATTAGCTTATACCTTGGTTTTTTGTTTTTTTTTTTTTAAATTTGAATTGTTGGGGCACTACCGGATACAATTTTATTGATATAACAGAAAAATAGAAAAAAAATGAGTTTTGCTTACTGCTGAAGTATGATTTGCCATGTAATGCATCCAATTTCTTACTGAAATTTATAATTTGAAGGCACTAAGATTAAATCATTTAAGTCCAATGGAACACCCTCTTCTTTCTACCACATCATAACAGAAATAATTGAAGAGAATTAGAATAGTTAAAGAAGAGAAGAATAACATAGTAAAAAATTAATGGGTGTTTAAGCAGAGAAGAATCACTTGGTTATGGACGCCTTTCTTTGAAATGGATGTTGCGTGGCTTGATGCTGCCCTCCCATTTTATGCTTTCCCACCATTTCAGCTCACCTTGGATCTCGACTTCTGCTGTAGAATCATTTGTGTTATTGAAAGGAAGCTTCTCCAGCATCGGGCATCCTCGAATTTTCAACTTCTTCAGCATCGGCAAGTGGCCACCACTAATGCTTTTTAGCTTGCGTAGCTCCCAAAGACGTAAATCAACCAGCTGTGGAAATGCATTTTGCCCTGCTACATTGTCTTCTTCAAAAACCTTCTCCAGTCTACAACAGAACTTTATTTCAAGTAATTTGAGATTTTGTAACCGAATGCTTGAAGAGAAGAAGTAGATGAGCTTCGGGCAACATTCCAAATATATATTCTTTAGACATGCGAAGCTCCCTCTTCCCAACTCCCCCCGACACACTGTTCTTAATTTGGCAAGATCGGACACCCTTAGATTCTCTAAACAGACCACTGCATCAACGTCTGCCGTTCTTCCGACAACCAGATACTCCAATTGATGGCATTTCTCAATCCAACATTCTTTAAGGTTGTCCATCTTCATGCCGAGATCGGACAGTGCCTTAACGAATGCATTGCCGTACAAATGAAAGAATTCTGTCACCGAGAGAACCCCTATAACACCGTCCAGGGAATTCTTACCCCCGCAAACCTCCAGAATTCTTTCATAACTCAAAGATGGCTCAAATCTTGAATAAATATGCCGGTAGAGAAATCGGTTTCGTTTTAAACGAGCATATATATCCTTGCGACCTCCTTTACAGGGACAGACCAAGAAATGGAATTTTAGAAAGTAGGATTTCCAGAGTCTCGATTTTTTGCCCAAAGACTTGAAAACACCAGCATCACTGACCGAGATGCGACGTCTGCTGCTGTCTTGGTGCGGTTCATGCATCAAGTCCAAGCCACAACGATCCCAATTTAATTTTTCTGGAAGCCGATGTATATTTCTCCAGTCAATCGTCTTCAGATGCTCCATTCCCAACAGATCCAGGCACTGCATGCTAGTCAGATTGAAAATTTCATCCGGGAGCTCTTCCATTTTCGTGCCTGAAAGATCAAGTGCCTCAAGTTTTGAAAGTTTCTCCAGACTAACCACTGTTAGTAGAGAATGACAACCCTTGAGTGAGAGCCTTTTGAGGGTGCAGGCACCCGATATGTCGAGACGTCGGAGGCTTTGCATGTTGTGGAAGGATACCTCCATCGTCTTCATCAAGGGAGTTTGATGGAGATCAAGGATCTCAAGCTTCTGCATATCCTTTAAGAATGCAGGAACAACCTCTAGCTTGCACCAGCTTCGAAGCTTCAACAACCGTAATTCGTGAAGGCAGGACATGGATGATGGCAGGGAAGAGATGCTCGTAGAAGAAAGGTCAAGGACTCGGAGTCTGGTCATGTTCTTGAAAAAACTGTCTGGGATTTCTTGCAAGCGATCGTTATCATTGAGCAACAACGTCGAGAGAAGAGAGTAGTTTGGAGAGCTGAATTGAAATGTTTCTACCTGATTGTGGGATAATGAGATCCATTGGCATGCTTCTTCCCCGTCTTAAGTTGTATTTCACTAGGAACGTCTGAGAATCAATCACTTGCCTCACATGAGAATTCATATCCACATGATAGCGTCCTCCCGATGATTCATCCATTGTAAATTGCTCTTGTAGCCAATCCATAAATCCGTCTTCAGTAGTTTGAAATTTTGACGTGCTATCTAAATATTTTCCATACTTGTTTAGATAAAAGTGTAGGTAATCTGGGTTTGATGACATCAGAGACAGTAGCACCATGCATCTCTCTGCTAACTCTTTGAGCAGTACATTCCCAAGTCTCTTGAAAGCCGCTTCTTTATTCTCCTCCTCATTGAAGGATCCATTTAAAAAGCCCTCCGACCTCCAATATTCATCTATCAAGGAATCCCCATCAATGGAGCATCCGTTTCGACAGAACAAGGAGACGTAAGAGAAGCATTTCAAGACCATGTCTCCGGTTGTTGAGAAACCAATGCTGGTGGCCACATCGGCTGCCTCTTCCTTCAAAAAATCCCAGGCGTCTTCTTTAGACCACTCCCCCATCATGATGTTTACTTGGGCTCCCATTTCCTTACAAACTTCATGGGATCGAGTCGTGATGACGACTTTGCTGCTGCTGGTGATAGCAGATGCCATGACTGGGGGAACTCCCATCTCTTCCAAGTTATGCTTTCCCAAACATCTTCCAAGATGAGGAGGAAACGCTGGCCGCTTAGCTTAGCCGAGATTAGTTTAGCAGCTGCAGAGAAGTGCATGGACTTTGGGATCTCCAACGCCTCCTTGATTCCCATCTGTACCTCCATCAACCGATTCCTTCTTCCCTTTGCATCCAACGCCATTAAAAGCCTTCTCCTTAAACTCGACAAACTGTCCAATTCTCCTCTGATTCTCGCCTGCATCTTCTCCGCAAGACACTCGACCCCCGGTGCTCTTACTCGGATGATTACATCAAACAGACGGCTAGATTCTCTAGATTCCTCCATCACTGCTGCAACCACCTGTCTCATGATCCTTGTCTTCCCCACTCCCTGCCATCCCCATACTGAGAACACTGAAATCTTTTCATCTCTCAAGCAATCCCAAATCTGTTGCCTCATGCATCGTGACCAATCGCTCACAATCTCTCCTTCTCCTCTGAGCCGTCGATCGTCAGTAGCCCTGGAGTCTGCCATCGCCTCCGCGCGATTCCTTTCTGCAAAATTTGAATTCCATGTTTCATGAGGGTGGAAATGGGGAGGGATCAATTCTCGAGCTGGCTTGGGCTAAAGTCATTTTAGACTGATCCATCCCGACCTGACTTCATGAGTATCCCTTATATCACCTATATTTTTTTTTAACACAAGCTTGGGCATCCTGTTTTAGTCACATCACATGATATGCCAAGCCTTGGGAGCTGAAAGGCCACAACTAACTTTTTTTAACTTACGGAAATTGAATTAAAAATAAAAAATAAAAAATCTTTTCATGTCCGCTTGCTTTTCAGCTATGAACCGAACACCTGCCACAATGTATTTCCAAAAACCGGCAATATTTTCAACGGTTAGACATTAAACCGCCTGCTATTAATTATACGTATGAATCAGTTTCTGTATTTTCGTATCGACAAAACTGCCCTTAATTTACCGCACTTGCCATCTCCTCTCCTCAATGCGTTGGATTCACTGTGGTGGCAGGAAGCGGGACGCGGATTGCGTCCTAATCCGTCCAGGCAGGGATCTGTGGGGCCCAACGTGATGTAAATGTTTTATCCACGCTGTTCATCGTTTTTCTCAGATCATTTTAAGGGTAATTCAAAGAATGAAGTAGGTTCACAGCTCCAGTGGACCACACCAAAGGAATCTGCAGTGATAATGACACCCACCGTTGAAACCTTTCTAATGGCCACCGTTATGTTTTTTTTACCATCCAAACTTTAAATAAGGTCATGTAGACGTGGATGAAGCAAAAAAAATATATATCAGCTTGATCCCAAAATTCTCCAGTTCCCAAGAAGTTTTTAATGGTGGATGTTCAATCTCCACTTTGTGGTCCACTTAAGCCTGTACCTGCCTCATTTTTTGGATTTTATTTTAAAATGATATGATAAAAATGATGAACGGCTTAGATAAAATACTTACATCACGATGGGCCCCACAGAGCCCTGCCTGGACGGATTACCGTCCGGAGGGGTAGGACGCAATCCACGTCCGCATGAAGCGGATTAGCTGGTGTACCACACACCACTGAACTTTCTGGTGTGTTGACGTCACCGAGTTTCGTGGGTCCCACCATCAGGTATATGTCATATCCAAACCATACATCCATTTGGCGAGTTCGTTTTAGTCTGAGCCAGAAAGAAAGACTAATCCAAAGATCAAGTGAACCACAATGCAAAAAGTAGCAGGGATTGAACGTCCACCATTGAAAGCCTTTTGGGGTCACAAAAGTTTTGAATTAATATGATATTTATTTCTCCTCTTCATCCATGTCCGTGGGACCTTATGAATTGATTGGATGGAAAATAAACATCCTGGTGGTCCCGGTGAGAATCACTCCCACTGCTATTTGTGGTGTGGTCCACTTAAGCTTTCGCTATAACTCATTTTTTGGGATCATGTTCTAAAATGATCTCGCCAAATGGATTAACGGTGTGGATATAATAAATACATCATCATGGGCCCAATATAACTTTGATCTCAACCGTTAGTAGAGCTCGAGGAGTGTCGGTTGTCGTCTTCGCACGACACTTATAGACACCAGCTGGGTCGGTGGTGTGTGGTACACCAGTCAATCTGCTTCCGTGGTGCCAACCATCACCCTGACCATATGTGGAGCGAACTTTCATGTTGGTGTGAAATCTACTTCGTTCATCCGTCTTTCCAGCTTATTTAAGGTTATGATAGAAAAAATGAGGCAGATCTAAACCTCAAACTAGGTTGCAAAATGACCCATGATATTTCAATAGTAGGCATTCTTTCTCACTGTTTCCTGTTGTGAGGCCCACTTGAACTTCAAAGCTGTCTCATTTTTCGTCCATGCTCTAAAATGGGTTGGTTTAACAGATGGAGAAGATAGATTTGTCACAAATAATCTGTGGCACCAGAAACGGTTCAATGGCCATTATTTAATCTCCAGTATTTCTAGTTTCGTGTGGCCCACTTGAGCTTTATATATATCTACCACATTTTTTATACTCATGTGTGCTAAAATAAGATGAAAAATCTGACAGACGGAATGGATTTGTCACAAATATCATACCGGGCTCCACCTAGGGTCCAGCCCTTGACTTAAATGTCCAACAATCCCATTGATAAGTTTTTTAATTGACTGATTTCCTTGCAACCCTCGCTCGGACAGTACGTTGGGCCCACTTTTGTGTCTATGAGAAATCCACTCGGTCCATCTATTTTTTCAGCTCATATAGGGCATGGCCTCCAAAAATGAGACAAATCCAAGGCTCAAAATTGCCCACACAATGGGCTGAAGATATTTTAATATTGGTCATTCTTTCCCACTATTTTCATGTCATGTGATTCATTTAAGCTTCAAAATGCCTCATTTTTTGGCCAAGAAGCAGCTATTTTTTAACCTTTGCCCTAAAATGAGCTCCAAAAACAGATGTACCAGTGGATTTGTCACAAATAATCTGTGGCCCTACCAATGTTTCAATGATGGCCATTCAATCCTCAATCTTTCATGGTCATGTGGCCGACTTGAGATTTGTATCTGCTTCATTTTTGGGGCCATGTCCTAAAATGAGCTGGGAAATAGATAGACGGGGTAGATTTATCTCAAACATTATGGTGGGCTGCACCTACGGTCAAGCAACCCTCTCCCCTACATTTAAATGTTCAACCTCTCTTGTGAACATTGTTTTCGTTCAATCCTTACCTCTGCTCGCATCAGTTTACCTTGATGTTCATTAGAAATCCTCCCCATTCATCTGTTTTGTGAGCTCATTTAAAAGCATGGGTTCTAAAACGAGGCAGATCACAGGCTTCAAGTGCGCACATGATCGCCCAACATATTTCAATGGTGAGCATACATATCTACCATTTCTTTTTTTTCTTTTTTTGTCGAGCTTCAGATTTGCCCAAAATTGAAGCAGAGAAATATATAAATGAGATAGATTTCTCACAAATAAGCTGTGGCCCCATCAATATTTCAATGAATGGCATTCAATCTTGGGCATCCTGTTTTAGTCACATGATATGCTAAACCTTGGGATCGGTTGAAAGGCCACAAGTAACTATTTTTTTTACTTACGGAAATTAAATTAAAAATAAAAATAAAAATAAAAAATAAAAAAATCTTTTCATGTCCGCTTGCTTTTCAGCTATGAACCGAACACCTCCCACTTTTATTGTATTTCCAAAAACCGGCTATATTTTCAACGGTTAGACATTAAACCACCTGCTATTAAACGGACAACCGAAGGGGGGTGCGCACAACCAGTGGCCTCCATAAGCAATCCGCACAACACTCATTGCGCGCACAATGAGTTTGTTATGTGCACACAATGAGTCTACTACGTGGACATTTGGATGACTGTACAATCATGAAGGGATTAATCCAAAGAGACCTTTGTCTGGGTTGACAGAACAAAGAATCTTCCCATAGGCATGGAATCAATAGGAATGGATGTCATCTCAGTATATCAATGTTTTCTATGCTGAAGATTTACAATGGGATTTGAAATACGACGGAAATTAATATTAAATATTTGATATTAATTTTGAATTATATAAATATTTTACTTTAGAATCAAATGACATAAAGGATGTAAACGAATTTAGAATAAATGAATAGTGTGATTATTCTCCCTATTATTCTCTTGTTGACCATTGAGTAAATGAATTTCAACCAATTCATTGCATTTGTTTCTTGTCAAAACAGTACTTGAAAGCCCTGTTTGTTTGAACTGCCTACAAAGAGAACCAACTCAGATCATTCAATCTATGACCCAGGTCGTCCAATCTACAGGTCAGTGGATTGGTTCCAGGCTGAAACTTATACCCACTTATCAAGGGGAACTAATCACCTACAATGGGCCCAACTCAGATCATTCCCAGGTCTTCCAATCGACAGGTCAGTGGATTGGTTCCGGGCTTAAACTTATACCCACTTATCAAGGGGAACTAATCACCTACAATGGGCCCGCTCCACACCATGTCGTACAGATCATTTTCAGCCATTGGATACCTGCAGACCCACTTATCAAGGAGAACTAATCACTTACAGTGGGCCCGCACCACACCGTATTGTACAGATCATTTTCAGCCATTGGATGGGTTAAATAGGTATGATAGAAGGAAGCGGATTGCGTACTAAGTCAAGTAAGCTAAGCGTACTGATTAAACTCATTGGGACCACCATGATTTATGTATTTTATCCACTCCGTTTTTATCAGAAAAATTTAGGGCTTGAAACCAAAAATAAAGCATATACAAAGCTCAAGTGGACCACGCCATAAGAAACAGAGTGAATTTAACATCTACCTTTGAAATATTCTTGGGGCCACAAAAGTTTTGGATCAAGCTGATATCTTTGTTTTCTCTTCAGCCATGTCCCTGTGATCTTATGACCAAGTTGGATGACAAATAAACATCACTGTTAGGATGGTTTTAACCATGTAAATCATTAATCCTACTGTTTCTTGTGGTGTGGTTCACTTGAGCTTTGGATAAGTTTCAATTTTGGGCTCAACCCTTAAAATGATCTGGAAAAACAGATGAACAGAATGGATAAACTACATACATTCACGATGGCCCAATAGAGTTTGCTCTCGATTTTATTTTATTATTATTATTATTATTATTTTAAAGGGTAGAGTTACTCCGTACATAATCCAAGTTCGCTATAGAAAAGCAAACAACTAAAATAAATGAATATTTAATGCATCAAACGGTTTGAAATGTCATATACCACAAGGAGAGAGTGGTGCAGGCACCTGCCTGTAGGTAATCATATTTGGCTAATGGCAGCGTAGGTAAATCATATTTGGCTAGTGACGCTGCCACTAGCCCTGGATTATGGCAGGTGCTATGTGGGCCCCACCATGATCTATGTATTTTATTTGAACCATTCATTTTTATTCATTATTTTAATCATTTATCCCATAAATTAGACAAATCAAAATCTCAGGTGGACCACACCATGGGAAAGTAATAATTGAATGTCTACCGTTAAAAACCTCCTAAAGCACACTAACAATTATTTGACATCCAACGTGTAGATTAGGTCACGCAGACTCCAATGAAGGTGAAAAACAAATATCAGCTTGGGCCAAAACTTTTGCAACCCCTAGAAGTTTTTAATGGTGAGAGTTTAATCAACACTGCGTGGTTCACTTAGATTTTTATCTACCTCAGTTTTGATTTCATTCTTTAAAATTATCTTGAAAAATGGATGGACCGTGTGGATGAGACACATGCACCGAACACTGATCAGTTTTATGTGCTCATTTTAAGACTTAGAGACCAAAAGTTAAAAGGATCCAAGACTCAAGTGGGCCTCACTAAAGGGAAAGGTGGTAGGGGAAATTCCTACAGGTGAAACCTCCTTGGGTCGGTAGTGATGTTTAAATGTCATCTATACCATTCATTACGCCATTCTTACCGGGATGAACCGACAACACAAATATTACCATGATTCGAAACTTCCATGGCCCCAAGAATATTTTAACTGTGGACGTATAATCCTTACATAATGCTAACTTAAGTCAACTTAAGTACTGTAAGCTCATTTTTTGTCACATTTATTAAAATAAGTTCACAAAACGGATGATAAGGATGGATTTCTCACAAACATCACGATGAACCTGACTTTCCTGCGAAAGTCTTTAGCAGGAAATCCGTCGTCCCACTTTTGCAGACGCAGTTTGATCAGTGACGCTGCCACCGTCACGGTGCGTAGTGGTCGGTGCTCTGTACGTGCTGTGTACGCCAATCATAATCTACCTGTTTTATCCATATCGTCCATCTAATTTTCCACCTCATTTTAATACTTTAGCCATAAATGAGGCAAATCAAAGTCTCAGGTGGACGTTACTATGGAAAATAGTAGTGATTGAATGTCTACCATTAAAAACCTCCTGGGGCCCACTATTATGTTTATTTGACATCCAGCCTGTGGATTAAGTCACATAGACTTGGAAAAAAAACAAAGTTTTAGGTTCATGTCATAAAATTATATGAAAAAATGGATAAAAGTAATAGACAGACACATACATTATTTTGGAGCCCACGTATCACCAAGGTGAATCTGTTTCCCACACCGTTTGAAAGGAAGCAAGCGGATTGGTTGGTACCACACACCATCCATCTCGCTGTTGTGTTGACATCACCAAGCTGGTGTGTTGACGTCACCAAGTTCTGTGGGTCCCATCATGAGGTATGTGCTATATTCCCACTGTCCCGGGACGCGGATTTCCTGCGAAAGCCTCTCGCAGGAAGTTCCTGCGCAAAGTTGCTGGGTGGGGCCCACCACTATGTTTCTGAGAAATATACTCCGTTTATCCGTTTTGTGAGCTTATTTTAGTATTTTTTTTAAAAATGAGGTGGATACAAGACTCAAGTGGGCCACACGAGAGTAAACATTAGAGATTCGGTGAGAACCGTTGAAACATCCTTATGACCATAAAACCTTTGTTTCAGGCTATTTTATTTTGTATTTTCACTTCATCCTTGTGGTAATGACCTTATAAACGGTTTGGATGGCATATAAACATCAAGGTGGACCCCAAGAAGGTTTCAACGGTAGGCATTTCTTTTTCTAATTTTCCCTCTGGTGTGGTCCACTTTAATTTTGGATCCAACTCATTTTTGGTCACTGGTACTAAAATTAGCTCTCCAAATGGATGAACGGAATATATTTCCCAGAAACATGGTAGTGGGCCCCACCCAGTATCCTTGCGCAGGAACTTCCTGCAAAAGGCTTTCGCAGGAAATCCGCGTCCTTTATCCGGCAAGCTCGTCTGCCGAAACCTTCGAGGATTATTATAAAAAATTTTAAAAATTAAAAAAAAAAGGTCTATCATTAAAGCCTTCCAGGGGCCACCTTTCTTATCCAAGTCTGTGTAACCTTTTAAGCAGATTGAATGGAAAATAAACACTATAACGGGCGGTCAGTATTAATGGTGAGAATTATTGTGGTATGAATACAATAAATATATCATTTTAGAGCCCATTTAACTTTGATCTACTCAGAACCGTTCGTATTACTTGGAGCAGCTCATGGAGCAGCAGCACTCGTCTTCGCACGAAATGTACCCACACCAGCCAGATGGCTGGTGTGCCGTACACCATCCAATATTCAGGGGCGGATTTCCTGCAAAAGCCTTTCAAAGTGACTCTGGTGGAAACCTAAGTGGGGGCACTGTGATATTTACGTGAAATCTATCCTTCCATCCGTCTTGTGAGGTTTTTTTATTTTTTTATTTTATTTTTTTATTTTATTACACACGCACACACACTCCCCCACACACTCACGCTAATGGAATTTAAACTTGAAACAAAATTAAGTCGGATTCAAGCCTGAATTGGACGTCACCATAGGAGAAGGTGGGTACGGAAATTACCATAGTTAAACCTCCTGTGTCGACAGTGATGTTTACATGACATCCATACTGTTCATACCTTCATTCCTAATGTTATAATTGAAAACATAAATATTAGCCTGATTCAAAACTTACGTGGCCCCACCAATATTTCAATTGTAGGCATTCAATTCTCACCTTTTGGGCCCACTTGAGTATTGGATCCTGCTCATTTCTTGCCTAATATTCTAAAATGATCTCACAAAATTGATGAACGGTGTAGATGTCTTACAAACATCACAGTGGGCCCCACCTACGTTCCCTGCGTAGGAACTTGGTGGGAAAGGCTTTAGCAGGAAATCCGCGTCCCAGCGGATTCGCCATGCTGTATACAAATTAACGCGGACCAGATAGAAAATCTTTAAATTCGTGAAAAGATAGAAAATTTAATTGCCGTAGATACCTGATATTTGTCTCTTCGTGTGTCCTGACGAAGCGCTCACAATCACTCCTCTAATCCGTGGATCGTCTTTGGAGGCTGACTCCGCACCATCTCTTTCTGCAAAATTCAAATTTCTTGTTTTGTAAGGGAGCGCATGGGGTAGGCATGGCCTTGAAACTTGGCCCTATCAATTTTCAAGCCGGCTTAGGCTAGGTTGTCCTAAATTCATATGTACCCACTATGTTACCTATATATATCCTCTCTCTCTCTCTCTCTCTCTCTCTCTCTCTCTCTCTGTTTTTGTTTTTTTTTTTTTTTAGTTTTTCCTCTTTTTTAACTTGCAGCAATAAAAAAGTTATTTTTGAAGTTACTTTAATCATCATCATCAGAATTTTAATTTTAAATTTTTTTTTTTTTTTGAACTTTTTACTTTTCTACTCCCCCTTCCAGCATGGATTGGGTGGATCCCTGACTGTGGAACCCACATTAATGCATGTGCCTTACATCTACTGTGTCCATCTATTTTGACACATCATTTCATGGCACATTCCAAAAAACAAAGCAAATCCAAATCTCCGGTAAACCACACCACAGGAAACTATGGTTTTTGACCATTAAAAACTTATTATAGCCTTAAAGGTGGGCCACACAGTGTGGGATTGAGGGACCTACTCCTCAGAATTGGACACTCCATATAAAAGGTGCCCCGCATGATGGTGACCCAGATCCATAGTGAGGCCCACATGATGGATGATCCATATTAAATATGAAGTCCACATGATAGACATATAATATTAATGGTGGGCCACATGATAGGTGACCCAAATCAAAGCGGGCCCACATAAGGGGCATACCACATCAAAGGTCAGCCTCTAATGATGAATGGTTCATATCCAATGTAGGCACCACATGATGGATGATCCACATCAAAGGTAGGGTCCACACTTGGATGGTCCACATCAAAGGTGGGATCCACATGATGGATGGTGGAGATTGAAGGTGAGCCCTACATGATGGATAATAATATTGATGGTGAACCCCACATGATGTAACTTGACATCGAAGATCAGCCCCTAATGATGAATGACCCACATATAATGCAAGCACCGAATAATGTAGGACCACTTTGAAATTGGGCCCGCATGATGAGCATTCCACATTAAGATGGCCACACATGATAGACGAACCACTTCCAAGGTGGGCGTCGTATGATTGGTAACCGACATCAAAGGGGGAGCTGCTTGCGTGAGAACCCGGATTGGTGAGACCCCGGAGTGTGGTGCCGACTGTTATGTAGGTGACTGTATACACGTCGTCCATTCATATTGAAAGCGCATATTAGTGCATGATACAAAAAATGAAGTTCGAAATAAAAGAGAGATAGTTTAAGCAGAGAAGAATCACTCACTTGATGGACACCATTCTTTGAAATGAATGTTGCTTGGCTTGATGTTGCCCTCCCATTTAATGCTTTCCCACCATGTCAGCTCACCTTGGATCTCGACTTCTGATGTAGAAGCATTTGTGTTATGAAGAGGAAGCTTCTCTAGCAAGGGGCATTCTCGAATCTTCAACTTCTTCAGCATCGGCAAGTGCCCACCGCAAATGCTTTTGAGTTTGCATAGATCCCAAAGACGTAAATCGACTAGTTGTGGAAATGCATTTTGCCCCTCCACGCTGTCTTCTTCAAAAACCTTCTCCAGTCTACAACAGAATTTTATTTCTAGTAATTCAAGATTCTGTAACCGAATACTCGAAGAGAAGAAGTTGATGAGCTTCAGGCAACATTCCAAATATATATTCTTTAAACATGCGAAGCTCCCTCTTCCTAACTCCCCTCTGCACACTTTTCTTAATTTGGCAAGATCCAACACCCTTAGATTTTCTAAACAAATTGCCGCATCATCGTATGTCCCTCCTACGAACAGATACTCCAACTGATGGCATTTCTCAATCCAACATTCTTTAAGGTGGTCCATCTTCATGCCCAGATTAGACAATGCCTTAATGAACACATTGCCATACAAACGAAGGAATTCTATCACCGAAAGCAATCCTCTAATACCGTCTAGGGAATTCTTACCACCGCAAACCTCCAGCCGTCTTTCATAACTCAAAGACTGCTCAAATCGAATATAAATATGCTGGTAGAGAAATCAGTTTCTTTTAAAACAAGCAAATATATCCTTGGGCCCTCCCTCGCAGGGACAGACCAAGAAATAAAATTTTAGAAAGCAGGATTTCCATAGTTTTGAGCTTTGGTCCAAAGTCTCAAAAACACTAGCATCACTGACCGAGATGCGATATATGCTGCTGTCTTGGAGCTGTTCACGCAGCAAGTCCAAGCCCCATCGATCCCAATTTAATTTTTTTGGAAGCCTATCTACCTTTCTCCAGTCAACCCTCTTGAGATGCTCCATTCCCAACAGGTCCAAGCACCGCATGTTAGTAATACTGAAAATTCCGTGTGGAAGCTCTTCAATTCTCGTGCCTGAAAGATCTAGCGACTCAAGTTTTGAAAGTTTATCTGGGCTGACCAGTCTCAACAGAGAGCGACAACCCTTGAGCAAGAGCCGACTGAGGTTGCAGGCACTAGAGATATCGAGACTTCGGAGGCTATGCATGTTGTGGAAGGATACTTCCACCATCTTTGTCAAGGGAGTTTGATGGAGATCGAGGATCTCGAGCTTCTGCATATCCTTTAAGAATGCGGCTGGAAGAGACTCTAGCTTGCAGCAGCTTCGAAGCTTCAATAACCATAATTCATGAAGACAGGACATGGACGATGGCAGTGAAGTGATGCTTGTAGAAGAAAGGTCGAGAACTCGGAGTTTGGTCATATTCTTGAAAAAACTGTCTGGGATTTCTTGCAAACGATCGTTATCGTTGAGCAACAACGTTGACATAAAAGGGCAATTGGGAGAGCTGAATTGGAGTGTTTCTACCTGATTGTGGGATAATGAGATCCATTGGCATGATTCTTCCCCGTCCAAGTTGTATTTCACTAGTAACTTTTGAGAATCAATCACTTGCCTCACATGAGAATTCATATCCACATGATATGGTCCTCCTGAAGATTCCTCCAATGTAAACTGCTTGTGTAGCGAGACGTTAAATTCCGCTTCCTTAGGATGAGAGTCCCAAGGCGCTAAATTTTCTGAAGACTGCTCTAGAAAGAGAGTTAGGTAATTTGGGTTTGATGACGCCAGGGACAATAACACCATGCATCTCTCTGCCAGCTCTTTGAGCAGTAGATTCCCCATTTTCTTGAAAGCTGCTTCTTTATTCTCCTCTTCATTGAAGGACCCATCTAAAAAACCCTCTGACCTCCAATACTCTTCTATCAAGGAATCTTGATCGATTGAGCATCCATTTCGACAGAACAAGGAGACGTAAGAAAAGGAATTCAAGAACATGTCTCCAGTTGAGAAACCAATGCGGGCAGCTACGTCAGCTGTCTCTTCCTGTAAAAAATCCCAGGCATCTTCTTTAGACCACTCCTCCAACATGATTTTTAATTGGGCTCCCATTTTGGAACAAACTTCATGGGATTGAGTGGTGATGACGACTTTGCTGCCACTGGTGGTGGTAGGGGCTGTGATTGGAACTCTCATCTCTTGTAAGTCAAAGCTTTCCCAAACATCTTCAAAGATGAGGAGGAACCTTTGGCCGCTTAACTTATCCTTGATACGCTTAGCAGCTGTAGAGAATTGTATGGACTCTGGGATATCCAATGCCTCCTTGATTTCCATCTGCACCTCCATTAATCGATTCCTTCTTCCCTTTGCATCCAACATCTTTAAAACCCGTATCTTCTTATAAAGCTCAATTTCAAGCTTAAATATTAATCTGCCGTATCTTGTAATCTGGTCCTGCAAATGGTCGAATTCTTGTCTGAATTTCTCCAGCATCTTTTCTCCAAGACTCTCGATCCCTGGTGCTTTTACTTGTATGATCACATCAAACAGTCGGCTAGATTCTCCAGATTCCTCCATTTCCGCGACCACCTGTCTCACAATCCGTGACTTCCCTACTCCCTGCCACCCCCATACTGAGAATATAGAAATCTTGTCATCTCTCAAGCAATCCCATATTTGTTGCCTCATGCGTTGTGACGAAGGGATCACAATCTCTCCTCTTCCTCCTTTGCGCCGTCGATCATCATCATCCCAAGAAGCTGCCATTGCCTACACTGGTTCTCTCCTGCAAAATTCGAATTCCTTGTCTCATAAGTAACGGTGGCAATGAACCAGGCAACGCACCCTCATCAATTTTCCAAGGAAAAAATTAGCATTGTAGACGAGTCCGTACAATGCTCTTTTTTGTTTCCTTCACCTGGGAACTTATCTGACCAAAAGCGATTTTTAAGTCACAGACGTTAGTTTTTTTGATGAAAATACCCTTGCCAATTAAAGTAAAGCAGCTAAAAAAGTAGGGGTATTTTTGTCTTTCTGGATTCGTCCGTGTGACTAATAGTCTAGTTCGGTAATTAAGGGCCTGTTTGGTCGGGCAGACGGGATGAGATTAGATTGTATTGGAAGGGATTGGAAGGAGCAATCTCAAGATTGGCCAGGCATGCCAAACAGGTACGTTGAACTTCTGCTTGAATTGGAGTAATTCCATGGGATTGCCAGCACTCCACTGGCATCACCATCATTACCTTGAAATCCACCCAATCCCTCCTAATCCCATCTATTTTGCCTGGAACATGTTTGGGTGGATGGATTGGAAGGGATTGGCCAGGCATAATCCCAGGATTGGTCAGGCGGGCCAAACATACTCAGTGATAGATTCCCTGGATATAGCAATCCCCAGCAATCCACTGACGCAGCCATCCTTACCTGCCATCCACCCTAATACAAGCTAATCCCATGGGATGGGCCCGTCCAAACATGCCATAAGGTTTTTTTCGGGTCGCGTAAAATAACCTGGGTAGTCCATCCGGTCTATAATGGAAACGTACCCTTTTCCAAGCTGTGTTTGTGCTCAAGTCATATTAACTTGACGCACAACCAACCTAGCATATACCATTGATTTGTGGAAGTGGATTGGCTGGTGTGGGTATATGTCGTGACAAGATGAGCACCGACGATCTTCAAACTCAGGTTATACGAACGGTTAAAAGGATATTAAAAGTTTCGTGGGCCTGATGTATTTGTTATATCCACACTGTTCATCTATTTTGCTAGATAATTTTAGATTATGAGCTCAAAAATGATTTTTACCCCAAAATATTCGTAGGGCCCATCGTAACATTTATTTTCTATCAAATCTTTTCATAAGGTCACACTGACCTGATGATGAGGAAAAGCAAATATCATATTCATCCAAAACTTATGCGACCCAGAAAGGTTTCAATGGTAGACGTTCAATCCCCCATGGCATTTTGTTTGCAATGTGGTTCACTTAATCTTTGGATATGTTTTATATTTTTGACTCAAGACTTCCTACCAGCTCAATAAATAGATGGATAATTTGGATATAACACATGCCTCATGATGGGACCCCACACAAAGTTTGCTGATGTCAACACACCAGGCCAGGTCGGTGGGGTGTATTACACCAGCCACGGACGCGGATTTCCTGCGAAATCCTTTTGCAGGAAGTTCCTGCGCTCGAAACTTAGGTGGGGCCCACCGTGATGTTTTTGAGAAATCAACCCCGCCCATCCGCTTTTTGAGCTCATTTCAGGGCATGAAACCAAAAATGAACTGGATCTAAGACTCAAATGTGCTGAAAACGTGAGGATTGAACGCCTGCAGTTGAAATATTTATGAGGCCACAGAATTGTTGAATCAGGATAATATTTGTGTTTTCAGTTCATCCCAGTAGGAATGACGTTACGAACGGTATGGATGGCATGTAAACATAATTGTCAGCCCCAGGGAAGTTTCAACGGTTGAAATTTTCCTACCCACCTTTTCCTTCAATGCGGTCCACTTGAGTCATGGATCCTGATCAATTTTTTGTCTCAAGCCTTAAATTAATCTCACAAAACGGATGAACGGGATAGATTTATCACAAACATCAGGGTGGGCTCCACTTTGGTTTCGAGCGCAGGAAATCCGCGTCCACTAGCCACTACTTTATTACGGATCGTGGCGTAGAACGCGGGCTCCGCCTCGGTGGATCCGGGGATCAGTTGGGATCCCTGATTGTGGGCCCACCTTGATTTTAGCAACTTACATCCACGCCGTCAATTCTTTTTGAAAGCTTATTTTAGTGGATTATTCCAAAATTGAAACAGATTCAAATATTAGTTGTATCACATTACAGAAACAATGTTGATTGAATCTCCGCCATTAAAAACATCTTGGTGGCTTCCGAAATGTTTATTTGAGTCTGGTCGGACATTTAAGCGTCTGACCAGATCTACGTGGGGCCACCATGAATTTATGCTTATCTACGCCATCCATTTCTTTTCTAAGATCATGTTTAAACTTAGGTTGCATTAAATGCACAAAAGCCGCTAATCGAAAAGTTGCATTAAATGTAAGAGTCATCTCTGGTGCGATCCACTAGAGCGTTGGATCTACCTTATTTTTAAGCCAATGCCTCAAGATATGATCTTAGAAAAGTGATTGACGGTGTGGATAAATGGATACATCACGGTGGGCCCACACAGATCTGGTCGAAAGCTTAAAAGTTTGACTAGGGTCGGACGAAATCTGTGTCCAGCTTACCATTTGGTGTGGTCCAGTAGAACATTAGATCTACCTCATACCTTGATATGATCTTAAAAAATGGATGGACAGCATCGATAAATAGATAATTAATCAGGATGGACTCTCACATAGATTTGATTGGACGCTTAAAGATACGACCTGGACTTAATCCATGTCGATTTATTTGCCATCCAACCTTTATATAAAGTTATCAGGACCTAGATGAAGGGCATACAAATATCAACTTCATCAAAGACTTTAAAGACTTTTGTGCCCACTAATAGTTTTTAACAGCCAATCACCACTGTTTCCTATGGTATGGTCCAACTGATTGATTTGGATATGCTTCAATTTTTGGATTGTGCTGTCAAATTGATTGGACGGCCGGGGATTTAAGGAACATGCATCAAGGTGGCCCCCCATAGTCAGGGATCCCACCCACCACGAAGCTTCTCATTGGTACACACAAGTGCCGATGACAATAGGGGAGTGGATTACTTGAGACCTTAGGCTCACCCAAGACAATGGGGCCCACCTTAATATATATGTATTCTACATCAACTTTATCCATCATTTAACGGATCATTTTAGAGGATTATTCTCCCAAAAAATGAAGCAGCTCTACCAATTATCAAGTGAACCATATCATAGGAAACAGTGGTGATTGACCATTAATGGTTACAAAAGTTTTGGATCAAGATGAAATTTATTAGTTTCCTTTGTCCAGACTTATGTGACCTTGTCAACATAATAGATGTCAAATAAATAGTACATGAAGCATTAAGTTGCGCCCAAATTAGTTTTTTAAGGTAGTGCATTCAATCGACACTGTTTCTACTGATAATTGAATCTGCTCCCCATTCCCTAAAATGATCTAAAAAAATGGATGGTCAACATGGATGCAAAATACAAATATCAACTGAGCCCCACGATGATCCATTCCTGGTTCTAGCTCACAAAAGACGGCGATTTTCCCCATTAGTGTAGATTGTGTCCTATACAACTTTTAACATATCAAATTCTTTATAGCCACACCATGATTTATGTTTTAGATTCACACTGTCCATCAATTTTTCAGATCATTATAGAACATGAGCCCAAAAATGAGACGCATCCAAAGTTCAATCGGACTGCATCCAAAGTTCAATTGGACTGCACTAGAAGCAGTGGAGGTTGAACTAAGTTGAAACCTTCCTAGGGCTAAATGAGATTTTTATTTGCCATCTAACTTATTTATAAGGTCACACCGACCGGATGAATTTAAAAAACAAATATCAGCTTGATCAGAGCCTTTCGTGGCCTCAGGAAGTTTTCAATAGTAAACATCCAATTCATATTGCTTCTTATGGTGTGGGCCCTTTGAGCTATGGATTTGCCTTGTTTTTAGGCTCATATATCAGAATAATTTGAAAAAAAAATGCTGTATCAGTGTGGATCTAAGAAATACATAATAGTGGAGTACACATAAGAAATTCTGATGTACATTCCAAGGAGAGAAGCAAACCGAGTTGATATATAGAACTTCCGTTGGCCCATTATGATGTATGTGTCAGATCTAAAAACAGGGTTGAAAACTTTTTGGTGCCACAAAAGGCTTTAGGATCAAGTTTATATTTGTGTTTTCCCTTTATTAGGTAACCCCACCCACAAGTTAGATGGCAAGTAAACCTTACTAAGGACCATAAGAATGTTTCAACGGTACCTGTTCAATCCCCGCTGCTTTCTGTCTTGTGGCCTACTAAGAGCTTTGAATATGCCTAATTTTGGGATCAGTCTAGTAAAATTGTTGGATGTTGCAGACCTAACACATAAATCATGGTGGGGTTAGAGAAATTTCAAATGTTATAAGTTTTGTTCAGGAGCAGGCAATCTAGCAAGGAAAGAGGAAATTGGGGAAATGGATATTGTGGTGTGCTAGAGACCAATTATCTCCTAGGTGTGTTGACCTCAATAAGCTTTGTGAGACCCACCGTGATGTATATGTTTAGTCCACACCGTTCATCTATTTTGCTAGATTATTTTAGGGCAGAAGCCCTAAACTATTGCAGATCCACATCTTAAGTGCACCATACCGTTAGAAAGAGTGGTTATGAACACCCACCAATAAAAACTTTTTGTGTGCTACAAAAGTTTTGGATCAAGCTGATATTTGTTTCTTCCCTCCATCCAGGTCTGTGTGACTGAATCAACAGGTTGAATGGAAAATAAACATTATAGCGGGCATTACAATGGGCCCTAGAAAGTTGTTAATGGTGGGGTTTAATCATCCTTGTTTCCTATGGCGTGCTCCAACTGAGATTTGGATCTACCTGATTTTTGGGACGAAGATCTAATATGGAATGGAGAATTGGATGGACGGTGTGGATAAAACAAATACATCATAGTGGGTCCACCAGCAGCCACATTCTTACAACCATTGAATGGGGTCAAGAGAAAGCTCTGTTTTTTTTATTTTTCCGTCTCTTAGGAATTTTCTTTTATAATAAAACCCAATTAATTATATTCACATGCATTTTCGTTACTTTAGAAAAAATCATACTTGAAAGTGAAGTTAGAGAAAACTAAGGGAAGGTACCTGTTTCACAAATAACTCAAACAATGAAATGGCTCTATGAAAACTTAATTTCAAAAGGTATAGGGATGTAAAAATATTGAGTCGGGATCCTCTGTAATCTGTTCAACAGGGAATTCCTGTTACCCTAATGGTTTGGCGTCCAAAGCTTTTTTTTTTATTTTTTTTATTTTTTAGTAAGTAGTGACGTGGACCAATGAGGATTAGGGTATCAGGAAATCTCTGTTGACCAGATAACAGAGGATCCGGACTCAAAAATATTATATTAACAAGGTTTTATTTTATAAAAATCTCTTTATTTTATTAACACATAAAAGATAGGAGATACGTAGGGATTGGTAAAGATCTTAACGGATTCACTTCTTATCTCAATTTAATAAAATTATCTAAATTCTAACCCTACTCAAAACTGTACACACCCACCTTATTTGGACTTGGAACCGATCCAGATCCAACCCATACGCTGGTGGATTGGGTCCGAGGTTGAAACTCAGACCCACTTATCCAAGGGAACTGTTTATCTGCAGGCAGGGGGCTGCACCACACCTCGTCCTACAGGGCGTTTTTAGTCATTGGATGCTTTGAATGGCTGTGATGGAAAAATAAAATAAATTTAATGCATTCAATGGCTGAAAATATAATATACCATAAGGAGTGGTGCGGGTGTCTGTAAATAATCATTTCTGATAATTAACTGGTTGGGCTCCGGAGCTCACCTCAACCCTACACAACTAGATCGTCTCACTCGCACACCTTATGAGAATGCATGGTGAAAAAAATCTCTTACTAGGAGAAAAGAGGAATTTTTCAATAGATGTAAATACCTGAAATTTGGCTCCTTGGTGACTTTCCAGTGTAGCAACTCAATTAAAATTAACAAGGCATTAAGTGCTGCATTAAGCCCGAAAGCTTCATACTGCATGTGTATATATATGCTACCCAGAGATAGATGTGAAGGCAATGAAGAAGTGGATGCTTCCTTCTTGCATGAAAGGGAAAGGAAAAGAGAAAGGTAGATGCTTCCTTCCATGAGAGAGAAAGGGATGTCCTATGGAAGAGAGGAATCTCTTTCACAACCAAAAGCAATTTTGGCACTCTTAACCGTAGAAGAAGCCAGAGTGTGTTTCATTTGAGGCCTGAGTTCCGGGTTAGGAATTAGTTTATAGACGTGGGATTCATGGTTGATCTATCCAAGCCATTGATCTGTTGGCCCTTATCATGGAAGGAAAATTCCCTCAAAAACTCTCAAAGTAGTAGATCCTTGCAATCAAATCTTTCGCGCTTCCTCCAGTGAATGTGGTTTGTTTGTTCATTTCTTTTAACCATGCATTTGCATGCTAACAGAGAGAAGATTAGAGTTGACCAATTGAGAAGATATACTGGGAATGGTCCATACGTGATTGGGAACGTCATATCAATGGCTTAGATAGACTAGCCACGGCCCCACACCTACCAATCAAGCTTGGAAACCAATAGTGAACTTGGCCTCTTTTCATTCTATTGTGGGTGTAAACAACAATAAGATTAAAGCTCTATCGACTCCGGTGGATGCATCCGAGAATTATAATTGTCTTGTGCATGCTGGGGGAATGCATGGAAGCAACCCTGAGTTAGAATCAAATAATAAGAGGTTAAATCAACCAAGCACACCGATAATACAAAGTTTTGCGTGAAAAAATTGTCATGAGAAAAAACAACGGCACAGAGTGATAAAGAATCCACCATGATAATCAATGTTACAAAGGATGAAAGAGCCTACCAATGTGAGAATAAACCTCGAAAACCTTAAAAAAAAAAATCCTAGCATAGATTTCTCTTTGCTCACAAAAGCTTTAAACAGGTTTTTCAAAACCCTAATCCTCGATTACAAATCCTTAAATAGGATTAAAATCGAATTAGGAAACAAAACATGCAATTCCACAAAATTGTGCAAGTCGGTTAATGGGAGCTTCGATCAAATCGAGTGTCATCGATGACTCATTGATGGGATTGAAGCCATTTTCGATCAGATCGATTTGGACCCAAAAACTGTCTAGCGAGCAAAGGTCAAAAAATGAAATTTTCTTAAAGGGATCGACAAATTCTCGATGAGATCTAGTGGTCTGTCGATGTCATCGACAAACCCAGTTACAGATAGATTGAAGACATCTAATAACAATCTCCATCATGTCTTCAATAATGACAAACTACAGCTTCAAGCTGTATCTCTAGTTGCCTCCGTCATAATTCCAATATTGTCGTTGCTTCCCATGTACACTCTGTGTTCGTCAAGTCTTCGCGAAACCGAGAGAAGTCGCATAGAACTTGAACTTCTTTGTGGGAACCACCTTTGTATGCATGTCCGATAGATTCACGCTTGTGTGGATCTTCTTAAGAGTTACTTCACCTTCCTCAAACACATGTCGTATAAAATGATGATAAACATCAATATATTTAGTACGAGGATGCTAAACCGAGTTCTTCACGAAATTGATCGTGCTTTCGTGGTCACAATTTATTGGCACAGATTTCTTCTGAAGCCCACACTGATTTATCATCCCTTTCTAGCAAATACCTTCTTAGAAAGCTTCCATCACCGTCATATACTATGCTTCAGTTGTGAAAAGAGTCACCACAGACTGAAGTTTCAACATTCAATTGATCGCTCCACCCCTGCTAGTACAAACGAGTAGATGGAAGTCGATCTCTTGTTATCAACATTACTTGTGTAATCGGCATCCTTGTATATAGCCTACCAACTTATCCTTAGACTTTTCAAATGTCAAGACGTAGTCTACTGTAATACTTAAGTAACCATTTAACTACCTCCTAGTATTGTTTACTGGGGTTAGACATGTATCTGCTCACAACACCTACTACATATGAAATATTAGGTCTCGTAGAGCCCATGGCATATATCAGACTACCAACAATACTCGAATAGGGCACAAGAGATATCACTGAATTTTTTTCATCTGTAGTAGGACATTGTTCATAAGAAAGCTTAAAGTGAGCAGCATATGGTGTGCTAAACAGTTTTGCCATGTCCATACCGAACTTAATAAATACATTCTTAAGGTATTATACCTGTGATAACCATAGCCTGCTCCTTTATCTGTCTATATAAATATATGTACCAAGAATCTTCTTTACAGTCCCCAAATCTTTCATATCAAATGTCTTTGACAACTAAGTCTTCAATATTTCAATATCAGATATGTTATGGCTGGCAATGAGCATGTCATCTACGTACAATACTCATACAATGAACTTTCTATCATTTAATGTCTTGTAATAGATACAATGATCATATTCACTTTTGGTAAATCAATAACCTATCATGAAAGTAACAAATCTTTTATACCACTGCCTAAGTGACTATTTCAGACCATAAAAAAACATTCTCAACCTATAAAATTTATTCTTATCCCCTTCACTTTGAACCCTTTTAGTTGCTTCATGTAAATGTATTTCTCCAACTCCCCATGTAGGAAAGTAGTTCTCACATCCATCTGTTCTTATTCCAGGTTGTATTGGACAACTATCTCCAATACAAATATGATAGACACCTGCTTGACTATAGGTGTGAAAATCTCACTAAAGTCGACATTCTCCTTTTGCGTATACCCTTTCGCAACCAAAATTGCCTTGTATCTATCCCACTTCTTGTTGTAAATCTGCTTATAACCGATCGCTTTACGCTTCACTGGAAGCTCAAGAATGTGTCTAACATCTTTTAGAATATGGTCCACCCCATCGAACATTCTGATGCGCATTGAACCGATTCCAATAACTTTACAAACATTATCATTTCCCATAAAAATATGTCCACAATTGTACTCGTTGTATGTGGTGAACCAATCCGTGTGAGAAGTCGTGTGGTATAAGGCCATCGAATCCAAAATCCAGTCATTACTAAGCTAACTAAATTTTAATGCAATCAAGATATCACCTCCATCCACCTCCTCGCATGATTGCATTGTGTTAGCCTCTTTTGGCACATTCTCTGATTTTTTTTTTCCTTTTGAGCTTTAGGGTTCCCATAGTCCTTCTTCATATGTCATGTCATTACACAATTCCAGTACTTCTTCTTATCCTTCCCTTTTAATTTGGATCGCGATTGAGAATTACACTTCTCCCTTTTAGTTTTCATTCTCCTAATAACCAATGCATCCATAGAGGTACTTCTATTGTTGTCCTTCTATCTTAACTGCTTCTCATGAAAGGTTAAGATGATAGTCCCTACATCGATGGTATCCATATTGTGGATCAGCGTGTCTCCCATATTCTCGCGCGAAATATAGTGGAAGTAAATTCAAAATATTCCAGGCAAGATCTTTCTCTTCGATCTTAACATCCACATTTGTTAGTTTATATAAAAATTTGCTAAAAGTGTTCGTGTTCATTAATGTCAGGCCCCTCTGTCATCTTAAGATTATAGAATTTCTTTTTAATTTTCTTAGTTCCATCCTCAAGCTATAAGGCCCAAAATATAGCTTGTGGCTTATGATAAGTGTGGTCTGGAGCCTTTTTGTTGGATCCCACCCGAATGTTTGTAAATGTTCATGTTTAATGAAACTTCCGTGGCAAGAGTCCACTTTCCAAATATATATATATATATATATATATATATATATAGAGAGAGAGAGAGAGAGAGAGAGAGAGAGAGAGAGAGAGAGAGAGAGAGAGAGAGAGAGAGAGACTGCTACCTAGGAATTTCTTCATACACAAACTATCTAGTTTTGTCCATACCCCTACGATGGTCTTTTAATCCAAGACACTGTCTACTAGGTACAATTATATTGAGGTTGTAAGCCCCTCATTTAGTTAATCCCACTCTTCATCAGTCATAAATGCAGGATGTTTTGCCTTGTCAAGGAGAGCGTGTTGCAATTCTTGCTGAATTACGATGCCTCTCATCTTAACCTTCAATAATTCAAACTTATTTCTTCCAGTGAACTTCTCCATTTTATACTTAATATTAAATCCCTCAAAAGTCATATTTTCATATTGAAAAAAAAAAAAAAAAACCCTTAAAACCCCAACGTTATCTATGATACCACTTTTTCAGGAGATCCATGGAAGCAACCCCGAGTTTGAATCAAACAATAAGAGATAAAATAAATAAAGCACACAAAGAACACAAGGTTTCATATGGAAAAACCCTCACGGGAATAACCCACAACACAAAGCGACAATGAATCTACTGTGATAATCAATGTTATAAGAGATGAAAGAAATTATCGATCTGTGAATAAACCTCAAAAACTATACAAAAAACCCTACCTTTGATTTTTCTTTACTCACAAAAGCCTTAAACATGTTTTTCAAAACCCTAATCCTCGATTACCAACCTTAATCCTTGATCAGATCGATTCCATTGACAACCCATCAATGGGATCGAAGCCATCTTTGATCGGATTGATTTGGACCAAAAAATTGTCTAGTGATCAAAGGCCAAAAAAACGGATTTATCTCGATGAGATCAAGTGAGCTTTCGTAGAACTTCCTTCCAAGGGAAGCTGGTGGGGCCCGCCGTGATATTTGTGGGAAATTCACTTCGCCCATCCATTTTGCTAGACCATGTTAGGACATGACCCAAAAAATGATGCAAATCCAAAACTCAAGTGGGCCATATGATAAGAAAATGTGAGTAGGTAAATGCTCGCTGTTGAAACCTCCCTAGGGTCCAACATGATTTTATATGCAATCCATAACATCCGTAAGATCATTCCTACTTGAATGAACTGAAAACACAAAAAATTAGCCTGATCTAGAACTTTTGTGACCCCACGAATGTTTCAACAATGGACATTCAATATTGTGGTGCAGTCCGATTGAGTTTTGGATTTGCATCAATTTTGGGCCCATGTCTTAACATGTTCTGCAAAAAATGGTTGGATGGGGTGGATTTCTCACAAACATCATGGTGGCCCCACCTAGCTTCCCATCAGCTTTCACAGGGAATCCCCGTCCTTGCCATTTGCAATCCTCATTTTGGATGGCAGATGGTCACCATCTCTCCCATGCATCTAAGATTGGCCCTTGTCCATTTATAGTTCTTCATAGTGACAAATCTCATTCTTGGGAACTTCTTGGCTCTAGAATTTCTAAAGAGGTTTTTGAACTTCGAGGTTTTCTCTGATATTGTTAGGAAAATTTTGCTAAAACTAAAACTATTATTATAAATTAACTATTATTATAAATTTAAAAATAGTTTAAAATTTTAAACATAAACCAGTTCTAATTTGGTATTTTTATGGGAAAGTTCATGCTTTTGGAGAATGGAAATTAACCAAGTACTCTGGTATATTGTTTTTCTTTAAAAGTAATGAAGCTAGAAAATTTTGTGGCCCATCTGGTATGTATATATGACACCTAAGTCTGTCAAACATCTACAACCAACTATAATGATTACTCAGCATAATAATTACAGGGATGAAATTTTTTTTTGATTGAATCACAAGATAAGCTGCAAGTGCATTTTGATGTTTTTAAGTGGTGCATACTACTTATTATGGCCTGGCTCATCTTCCATTTAGATTTACCAAACTTTTTGTTCTCAACATCATAGCTGATTACACCAATTTGACAGATTGAATATCATAGAAAATATCATGTGGGCCCCACAATTATTCGCTTTACTACTTTATAAAGAAAAGAGTGCACGGTGAGCATTATAATAATTTCACCACTTAAAAAGCACTTCTCCATCGTTTAATTCACAGGGATATTATCCGGTAAAATCCCAAACCGTGAGGAATTTTGCTATAAAAATTCCTAATATCAGATAATATTTACATTATTAAGCTGAAAAAGCCGAGCAATTCAAAACAATTGATATTTTAAAAATCTCACGGTAATATTGTTTATCTTATTTCCCACAATATTATAGTAAGATATTCAACATAATAGATTTTTGTCACAGTGCTAATCCTCTGTTTGTTAGCATGAAACCAATTCTACACTTAGGTCTGCGATTGCCAGACTTTTCCTATGATTTTGTAATGCAAGGCTGCGGCTTCTCTATAAAAAGCAGTGCTTTGTACATCATTCCAAATCTCACCCTTGTGGCTGCTTGTTCATCATATTATCTGATACCTACAAATTAGAGAAACCATTCTTTTGGGTTCTGTCCTTAACTGTATGAGCCACAACAAGTGTAACAGAAGCGAGCTTTGTGAGCCCCATCAATTAGACGTACATTTCCATGGTGGTCCACGGCCTAAATATCAGGCCAATCTATGAAATAGGTGGGCCACACCATAGACAACAATTGAGAGTAGATGCTCACGCATTGAAATCCTCCTGATTGTTTATAGAGCCCACGGAGATGTAGTCTAGACATCCAACCTGTCCATTGTGTGTCCTACTTGGATGAGGAGTTGCACCAAATTTCAGGCCATTTCAAAACTCAAGTGGGCCCTGCCAAGTGCTTTTAAATGTTTTGGGCATGATTTTACATGGTTTTAAATTGTGTGACCCACCTAAGCTTCAAATATGGTTGATAGAAATCTCATAACATAGAGGGGACCCACCAAATGTACGTTGTGGATGTCCAAACACACATAACGATGGGTCCTTTAGAGTTCGACATCATGGGAACTTCCAATGAGGCCAACCATTTCCACTTGATTTTCCAGATAATACCCTCAAATTTTGGAAATCTCGTGAGAAATTTCTGGAGTGAGAAATTGCTGAGAACAGGTTATGTCACTATGGTGTCAACCGAGCACTGATGGACCTTGATATTTGACCTGTAGATGGTAGAAAATGGTATCAAATACAAGTTTTTAACTCAAAATGTCACTTATCCCCACTGGTGATCTGTCCTTGGGGATATGGCCCATCCACACTGGATCAAATGGTCCCAATCATAGATACAATAGATGTTCTGTCACGCTCATCTATGTTATAGTTGCATCTCTTACTGATAAATTTAGGCTTGGATATTTTAGTCCATGTCGCAATCAGATCCAACATGAAAATATCAAAGCTAGTTAGAAGCTGCCTGCGAACATAGTCTTGAAGATTTTAACAGAAAGATCGAACAAGATCAATTGTTTAGATGTTCTGCTACAAGTAATGAACATTTCTATATCCTACAAAAACGAATATTCTAAACCTTTTTGTCATTAACACTTTCTAAAGATTAATTTTGAGTCTGATGTAGAGCAGGTCGCGTACAGTTACATGACCAAGATGGATCAGAAAAGGCCCGGTCGACGACGGAAGTGATCCGGACCATCGAACCTTAAATCGAGCGTATCTTGCAATCCGGAATGAGTTATCTGACGTAAAATATATGATTTTGGGGTAGAACGAGCTACTGAAGCCAACCAACCCCGCTACGCCGGGTTACACAGCCCGGAATTGCGAAAAACCCCTGGATCGATGGTCGTTTCCCTGTTTTAATTTCGCTTTTACTATAAATAGTAAGTTTTAGTTTGATTATAACTCTTCATCCGTCGGGCTTTAGGAGTTGCGCCCAACGTGAAAAGAGCTTAGAATAATTAGGAGAACGGTTTGGTGAAGCCAAATAGGACACTTACTATTTTTGGCCGAAAACCTTGCTCACTAGTAGACATCACGACCGTCTATAAATAGTAAGTTTACTATTTATAGTAAGTCGCGGATTCTAAGAGTTTGAGTTGTAGTTTGATTCTGATTTCTTTCCCATTGCTTGGTACCCCTATTTAAAGGGTTGTGAACTCGTTTTTATTCATCAATTAATCAATTTCAAATTTATTAGAATTTATTTCTATTTTCTGCTTTCTTTCCTCCTGCTTTCTTTCCTCTGTGAGGAGTCCAGAGAAGCTCCGTGGATTCGGAGTAGTTATCCTCATCACGTTCATCCCTGCGTCAATTGGTATCAGAGCGAGGATTCCCCTCGGGCCGATGGCAAACAACGAAGGTATGAATCAAAATCCTGTGGACGGTGATCCAGGGATTCGTTATCTTTCGGAAAGAATGAAAGCTTTCCACCGGGAGGGCTGCAGGCAACTCTCGACCGTCTTGCGGATGCGCTACTTCCGCCCCGAGCCCTAGGCGGTGCTCCACCACCCGTGGTGGCTCCACCACCCATGGTTGCTGTACGACACCACCCCGATTTTCGTAGAGCACTACCAGTGGCCAACCGCAGGGCTACACCAGATGATTCAAGTTCTAGCGACGAGGACCTTAATGAGGGTTTTGCGCGACGACCAATCCATGGAGGTGATCATCTAGATCGTGCTGAAAAAGATTATCGAGGTAAGGCTGAACTTCCTAGTTTTAACGGTTTATTATGTATAGAAGATTTTCTCGATTGGCTAGCCGAAGTAGAGAGATATTTTGATTATATGGATGTGCCAGATCATAAAAGGGTAAAATTGGTAGCGTTTAAATTAAAATCTGGTGCTTCTGCATGGTGGGAACAATTACAACTCTCACGAGCTCGCCAGAACAAGGCGCCTATCTCATCATGGCCACGGATGAGACGTCTTCTTCGATCTCGATTTCTCCCCAGTGATTATGAGCAGCTATTATTCCAGCAATATCAAAATTGCAGGCAAGGAAATCGAACAGTCACAGATTACACTCAAGAATTTCAACGGCTGGCTACACGAAACGATCTGTCAGAATCTGAGTCACAGAAGGTGGCACGATTTATAGGTGGGTTACGACCAACAATTCAAGACCGAGTTCAGATGTACCCAGTCGGGACTGTGGATGAAGCAGTTCAATTGGCGGGTAGGGCAAAAACACAACTTGCAACAGCTCCTACTCGTCCATATCCTTCAACTCGACCTCCTATAACAAGTCCCACGTAGGATCTAGTGCTGCCACGAGGAAAAGACCCAGTACCTCAACTTCCTATAACCGCAAACCGTGATAAGGGGAGCGACTCATCCAGACCTCAACGTGCAACACCCACAACAGCGGGTCCGAGTAGGATTCCAAATCCTTATACTCAGCAAAGGTCGAACAATTGTTACTGCTGTGGCTAACCAGGCCACTTGTCAAACACTTATCCTCAATGTCCCGCAGTACGCTTGACTATAAACGAATGAGACACTGAATATGAGGCTATAGAAGAAGACCATCGCTTTGATAAACATGAACAAACTACTTAAGAAATAGCAAGTGGCGATGAAATGACGGGCGAGGATCGTGGCGAATTTCTTGCTGTATGCTCCACGAAAGGAATTACATCCACAACGACACAATATATTTTGTACTCAGTACACCGTCAATGGAAAGGTCTGTGATGTGATCATAGACAGTGGTAGTAGCGAGAACATCGTCTCAAGAGTGATGGTGGATAAGTTGCAGCTACCAACGACGAAATATCTTTCCCCATACTCAATTGGCTGGATAAAAAAGGTGAATGAGACCAAGGTAACTGAATAATGCACTATCTCATTTTCAATTGGTAAATATTATAAGGATCGGATACTTTGTGACGTGGTCGACATGGAAGCTTACCATATGCTACTCGGTCGACCCTGATAGTCGGACCGTGATGCGACCCATCGGGGACAAGGCAATGTATACATATTCGTTAAGGATAGTCGAAAAATAATCCTTGCCCCTATGGCACCAGAGAACCACCATGAAGCCTCTAAAGTGGAGGAGAGTTCCCTCTTGACCATTCAAAATTTTATGGAGGAATCTAAGGAAACCGGCGACGTATACGCCGTAGTGGTGAAGGGCAAGGAAGAGGAACCCTCAAACATCCCTCCAAGCTTAAGACTATTGCTAAACGAATTCAAAGAAGTCTGGCCTGAAGATTTACCTGATGAATCGCCACCTATGAGGGACATCCAACATCACATAGATCTCGTCCCTAAGGCTAGCCTGCTCAACCGGCCTCATTATCGGATGAGTCCTAAGGAGTGTGAGATACTTCAGGGGCAAGTGGAGGAATTGATCCGTAAGGGTTTCTTGAGAGAAAGCATAAGCCCATGTGCCGTACCAGCATTATTAACACTAAAAAAAGATGGAAGCTAGCGCATGTATGTCGACAGTCGGGCAATCAACAAAATTACTATCAAATATTAGTTCCCAATACCACGGTTGGACGACATGCTCGATATGCTAGAAGGGGCCAAGGTGTTTTCTAAACTAGATCTAAGGAGCGGGTACCATCAGATTCGTATTCGACCCGGTGATGAGTGGAAAACGGCATTCAAGACCAAGAAAGGGTTGTATGAGTGGCTAGTCATACCCTTTGGCCTATCGAACGCACCAAGTACTTTTATGCGTTTGATGAATCAAGTTCTAAAACCGTTCACTGGCCGATTTGTGGTAGTATATTTTGATGACATATTGATATATAGCCAAGATGAGGCGGAGCACAAGAAACATCTCAGGCAGGTATTACGGGTCCTACAACTTAACAAGTTGTACCTCAACTTGAAGAAGTGTAGTTTTTTAACTGACAGCCTATTATTTCTAGGATTTGTTGTAACGTCCACAGGCATTCGTGTGGACGATGAAAAGGTGCGAGCTATTAGGGAATGGCCGATCCCGATAAACATTCATGAGGTGAGGAGTTTTCACGGGTTGGCGACTTTCTATCGTCGATTTGTGCGAGATTTTAACACCATAGTCGCGCCTATAACAGATTGCATAAAAAAGGACCGTTCCAGTGGACCGATAAAGCTGATAAGAGCTTTCATGAGATCAAGCATCGTTTGTCTACAACACCGGTCTTGGTGCTTCCTAATTTCGACAAATTGTTTGAGGTTGAGTGTGACGCTTCATATGTCGGAATTGGAGGAGTATTATCACAGGAAGGCAGGCCAGTAGCCTTCTACGACAAGAACGTGTCCGAAAGAAGTGGTCGACTTATGAGCTTGAGTTGTACGCATTTGTTCAAGCGCTACGACATTGGCGACATTATCTCGATTCAAAGAGAGTTTGTTTTGTACACGACCATCAAGCATTAAAGTTTATTAATAGTCGGACTAACGTGAATCGTGTGCATGCTAGATGGGTTGCGTTTTTACAGAATTCACGTTCGTTACGAAGCACAAGTCGAGCGGAGAACAAGGTGGCTGATGCACTTAGCCGTCGTGCATCACTACTAGTAACAATGAGCAACGAGGTAGTCGGCTTTGACTGTTTCAAGGAGCTGTATGCCGAAGATGAGGACTTCAAAGATTCTTGAATGAAGTGTCAAGAAGGTCACCCCAGTGACCTTCATATACAGGACGATTTTCTCTTCAAAGGGAATCGATTGTGCATCCCCCAAAGTTCTCTGAGGGAGCAGATTATTCAGGAGCTACATGGAGGTGGCCTTGGTGGACACCTGGGGCGAGACAAGACGCGAGCTCTTGTGGAAGAGCGGTATTACTGGCCGCAGTTAGTACGCGATGTGGGAAAAGCCGTACAACGTTGTCATGTTTGTCAGACCTCCAAGGGGCAATCTCAGAATACGGGCCTCTACACCCCGTTACCTGTGCCTAACGGCCCTTGGGAGGATTTATCAATGGACTTCGTACTTGGTCTCCCACGAACACAACGCGGCATGGATTCGGTGTTCGTGGTGGTAGATCGTTTCTCAAAGATGGCGCACTTTATCCCATGCAAGAAGACCCTCGATGCAACACACGTGGCGAATTTATTTTTCAGGGAGGTCGTTCGGCTACACGAGGTCCCAAAGACCATTACTTCTGATCGTGACACGAAGTTCATTAGCCACTTTTGGCGGACTTTATGGAATCGATTCGATACACGACTTCAATTTAGTAGTGCTTACCACCCACAGACTGATGGGCAGACCGAAGTTGTGAATCGCACGTTGGGAAACCTCCTTCGCTGTATTTCAGGAGAAAAACCGAAGCAGTGGGATTTGGCCTTGTCTCAAGCAGAGTTTGCATTCAACAATATGGTGAACCGCTCGACAGGGAGATCACCGTTCCAGATTATTTACGGACGAGTGCCTCGCCACACACTTGACTTGGTTCCTCTGCCCAAGCACCCAGGCACGAGCATTGCAGCAGAACATATGGCAGACAAGATCATGGGCATCCATGCAGAAGTGCAGACCAAGCTACATGTGTAAGACCCGTGTCCTAATCCGTACTGTTCCGTTGGCTTCCGCGGTCCTTCCGGTCAAATTCCGGCAACCTTCGCACCATATCCGGTGTTTGTGCACGATCCTAAGCTGAGTCCCGCACACCGACGTCGGCTCAATTCGAAACTTATGTCTTGGCGATCGCGTCATCGCCGCGGTTTCAACGCCGTGACTTGCGCACCGAACCGATACCCAGGCAAGAAGATGCCGATCAGCGTTTATTCCGAAGAAACACCGCGCATTGCGAATTTCGAGGGAATCTCTACGCAATACGTCCCATCAATCAACCATTAAATACAACCTTATCTCAAGTACAACAACCCATCCCTCTTTCTCCAAAGTCAACTCTCTCTCTCTTCACCCATCCCTCTTTTACACACTTTTCAAACAAACCCATGCTTCATTAATTACACCCATCACTCCATCACCTCATATCACTCCCATCCTCTCATTTTCTCTCTCATTTTCTCAAATCTCTCCAAGCAACCAAGCCTCTCACGTCCAACACTCCTCTCCCAAACCACAAGTGTGGTCCACCTTCCATCATCCATCTACACCCTCCCATCTCTCATCCACACCATTAATCCCCCATCATCCACCATCCAAGGTATAAGAAAGGTGCATTTGAAGACAAGGGAGCAAGGAGGAGGCTTAAAGGTGGGTGATCCACCGTCATTTCTCCTATATTTTTGGGCCACATGTGGTGGGACCCGTTTGATGTATGCATGTATGAAATGGAGGGCCCATAGTGGCGGGGTCCCTCCTCTATCTCACCGTGTAGCTCTCTCTATTTCTCTCTCTTTCCCTCTCTTTCTCTCTTCCTTAGAATGAAGTGGGCCCCTCCAATATATTAAATCTACTCTATCCATCAAATAGGGTGGCCCACCTCATTTTAGGAAAGATCCACCCCCCCCCCCCCCTAATTTAGAGTAAATGATATATTATAATATTTTATTAATATTTATATATATGGTAGGCCATGATCATGTGGGACCTACCTTGATGAACATGGGCCACTCACGCGTGGGACCCACCATGAGGCAGTGTATACCCAAACCGTCCAGCGTCCAGAGACGCTGGACGTAGGCGTATGGCATGGCTAGCAAAAAAAAAACAAAAAAAAAAAACAAAAAAAAAGCAAAGGAAGAAAAGGTTACTTTTTAGTGGACTGCTCATGCAGGCCCCACCTTGATGTATGTATGTGATCCACACCGTCCAATCTATTCTCCAGTCTTCTTTAGGCGTTGAACCAAAATTTTAATGCGATCTGATCATCAGGTGGGCCATAGCATCTAAAACTATGTAAAGACATGCCAGATCATAAAAAAGTACTCGGTGGGACTCACTTGAAGTTCGGATGCAGGTGAAACTAGTTCTGGACGGGTAGAACAGTGGGATACACATGATGGGTGGGCTGGATTGTGAATCACATCTCGGTGGGCCTCAAAAAAAAAATAAAATATAGTAATAAAATTTTTTTTCAAAGCAGCAGCGACGAGCGGGCGGACGCTGGGGCCTCACGGCTCCAGTTGTGGGCCCCACGTGATGTGTTTCGAACATCAAGGCCATGCATTCGGTGGGTCCCCACGTACCACCCATCCATCTCAAAAATCAGCCGTAAAGAACTCGGGCGGGCCATACCATCTAGAATCATGTGAAGACATGTCTAAACATATAAAATCGCTTGGTGGGGCCTACCTGAGTTTTGGATGTCGCTGAAACTTGGCATGGACCGTCAGTTAGGTGGGACTCACATAATGGATGGGCTGGATTTGTGAACCACATTTCGGTGGGCCCCACATCTGCCCCAAGGTCCAATGACCTCTTCAACAGGTTGGACGTGAAATAATTATTGCAGTGGGCTTGCTGCCCACGTGAACCCCTCAACAGGTTGTATGGAAAATAAGTATTTCAGTGGGCCCTTGGCCCACACAACCCCTCAACAGGTTGTATGGAAAATAAATATTTCAGTGGGCCCTATCCAGGCCCATATCACCTCATGAATAGTTTGGATGTCAAATGATCCGGGCCCACGTGACCTTATGAATAGATTGGGTGATAAATAAAAATTGTAGTGGGCCCTACCCGGGTCCACATGACCATATGAACAGTTGGTTGGAAAATAAACATTACGTTGGGCCCTAGGTTGCTTGGAAAAATAAACATTTCTGTGGGCCCCGGTCTGAATGACCTTAACAATGGGTTGGATGGGAAATAAACATTATGGTAGGCCCCTCATGGGACCCACTGATGTATGTGTTGTAAACCATACCCTCCATTAGAGGGACCCACTTATGTATGTAAACCATACCCTCCATTAGACTGGGCTCCATCATGATGCATGTGTTTCATCCAACTGTCCATCCATTTTTGGAGATAATTTAAGGCCCATTTTATGAGGCCCATTGTGATGTATGCAGGCCCATGTGACTAGGCCCACGTGGATGCATTTGTGGCCCGTCATTGAGGCCTACCTTGATATATGCATACGAGACCCATGCATGGGGCCCATTCGATGTATTAGAGGCCCAATGGGATGTACATGAGGCCCATTTCTTGATTTATGTGTTGACCCCTATAGCGATAGTGCCTTGGGAGCAATGTTGGTTTGATGTCCACATTGAACGGATAATGTTGGTTAAATGTCCGCATTATAACTCTCCCTAAGGCCCACTGATAGGCCCAAACTTGTGGTAAGTAGGCCGTCTAGGCCCATCTCCACTATATCTAGAGCCCATCTCTTTATACATGTTTAGTATAGATCCATGATTCATGATCATTCGCACCATATGTATGCCTGATGTGAGGGTGACTGATCATAGCATATATCTTTGGATAGACTATTTATGGGCTCCCTGATAGGCGGAGTTGCCTCGTATAAGTGCATGGTATATACAGGACTGTTGCATGAATGATAGTGTGACTCATGCATTTGCATTTGTGTGATTGTGATCATTGTATGCCCTAGTGACACCAGGGACGTAGTCTCCACAGACACATCGTAGGTGGCTGGATTGGATACCGGAAATATTGTTACTAAGTATCGGGGCGCCATAGATGTCCCCAGGTGAAAATCCCTAAACCCGATGGTACCAGAGGATGACTCCAACGTCGAGACCGAGTGGATGTACGAGCGCATGAGGGCCGAATACCAGGAGGCCGCGTCTCCCACTGTGTCGTGGTCGGTTGGAAAGGAGTGTGGCCTTACTCGCCCGAGGGTAGGGGGTAATACTAGGCTGAGTTTGACCAGCTCGCGAATGGGTTCGCTATCGACGTGCCGGATAGGTATTGGCAGACTATTGGCTAGGCGGATAGTGAGGTTTCTTACGCTCACTTGGACTGTGCGGCTAGGAGAGCGACAGTGCCATTTGGAGTGTATTGAACCCCGGTGATTATCCAGAATGAGTACCGATACATGATGAGGATTGGCATGCTTGAGTTGCATCTTGCATCGCATGGCCGTGTTATGGCCGATAGCATTCATATCTTGCACCGCATAGCCTTGGTACGGCTGATTGCATTCATGTGCTCATTACCATGTTTCCGCATCACTCTGACCTTGCATTTTGAGCACGTTTATATTGCGCACACACTTACACCACCCTCTAAGCTTTCCATAAGCTTATGCACGATTGATGCGTGTAGGTGACGCCAGGACGCAGCCGCAGCCATAGTCTCGCTGTAGTTGGAGCGTGCAGCTGAGCTTCTGGAGTTTTGCTTCTTTTGTTACATTGTATTTTCCCTTTCTGTCGCATTGTACTAAAAAGTTTTTGATCATAGTGGATTTTGTAGTGGTGTTCTTGTGCTTATTGTTTGTGGGTTATGCTTTTGTTATGCTCATTATGAATCAGACTAATGATTTGAAACCCTCCTTATAGTATCCCAGGATCGGAACCTGGTAAATGGGTGTCGGGATCCGAGAATGGGGTTCTACGGAGGCTGTCGGCACCGGATTCGGCGATCGGGAATTTTGTGAGCCCGGTTTCCGAGTTCGGGGCGTGACAACATGCCTCGAACGAGAAGTACAAGGAACAAGCGGACAAGCATCGGCGACAAAAAGTGTTCGAGGTAGGCGACCGCGTTATGGTCCATTTGTGCAAAGAGAGATTTCCGACCGGGATGTACAACAAGTTGAAAAATAAGAAAATTGGACCGGTACCAATCATCCGAAAGATCAATGACAACGCTTATGTTGTTGATCTCCCAGATGACATGGCCATCTCACGGACTTTCAATGTCACGGACCTAACCAAGTATCATGAACCAGAGCATGACAAGAACTCGAGGATGAGTTCTTTTGAAGTGGAGGAGACTGATGTAGAGCAGGTCGCGTACAGTTACATGGCCAAGATGGATCAGAAAAGGCCCGGTCGACGACAGAAGTGATCCGGACCATCGAACCTTAAATCGGGCGTATCTTGCAATCCGGAATGAGTTATCTGACGTAAAATATATGATTTTGGGGTAGAACGAGCTACTAAAGCCAACCAACCCCGCTACGCCAGGTTACGCAGCCCGGAATTGCGAAAAACCCCTGGATCGATGGTCGTTTCCCTGTTTTAATTTCGCTTTTACTATAAATAGTAAGTTTTAGTTTAATTATAACTCTTCATCCGTCGGGCTTTAGGAGTTGCGCCCAACGTGAAAAGAGCTTAGAATAATTAGGAGAACGGTTTGGTGAAGCCAAATAGGACACTTACTATTTTTGGCCGAAAACCTTGCGCACTAGTAGACATCACGACCGTCTATAAATAGTAAGTTTACTATTTATAGTAAGTCGCGGATTCTAAGAGTTTGAGTTGTAGTTTGATTCTGATTTCTTTCTCATTGCTTGGTACCCCTATTTAAAGGGTTGTGAACTCGTTTTTATTCATCAATTAATCAATTTCGAATTTATTAGAATTTATTTCTATTTTCTGCTTTCTTTCCTCGTGGATTCGAGAAGTCTCTGTGAGGAGTCCAGAGAAGCTCCGTGAATTCGGAGTAGTTATCCTCATCACGTTCATCCCTGCGTCAGAGTCACTCTATGAATTACATTAGGAAAAAAAAAAAAACAGAAGACAACAGAACATCTCCAGATAACATACAAATTCTGCTGGGAGTTAAGCTGTGCTCTTTTAAGACCTTCAGAGGTTCTTCTGTTGTCGTCCCCACCTGAATCGAGACTGCAAACTAATGTGGAGAAAGCTTACTTCACATAGAACCAGCTTCATTGATTAACAAGTAGCGGTTTAAAGATGATATCATTCTTCATCTATTGACCTTCAAAAACTATCTAATCATTTTCGGCAATTTGTCAGTTCCGCAAGCTCCCAGGAGATTTTCAGCTCTTTTTTACTTGAATTCTCATGGGAAAATCTTGCTGAAAATTAAAATTTTAGAAAATAAACTAACAAATCATTTTAAAATTATTATATATATGTGTGTATTTAATGATTATTTAAAATTTTAGATATGTTATGTGTTAATATAGCAATATAATTTCTTGATACAATTATGGAAAATTAAAATGCTGCCAGATTTTGAAAATCTCAAGATATTAACATGTTGTTTGATTAATGTTCCACGAGATTTTCATGATCTTGGTGATATTTGTTGCAATGGTCATGTAACACTTCGTGTTATTAAATTCTGAATGGATAGGATTTTTTATTTTTTATTTTCTACTAAATATAAAAGGACTTTTGAAATGCTAAGCTAACAAGGTGAAAATGCAAAAGTTTACAAAAATGTAAGTTGCAGTGCAATTACAAGAAGAGAAGGTCCAAGACCCACTGAAAAGGAGCAATGCCATCTCTTAGCATGTTCAGTGCAACCCTCAGACATCGTTATGGATCGAGTTTCAACTGCCAGCCTTAGCCACAAGATATCTAAAGGATATGTGACAAGTGGATTTCATCCCAGCTCAAGCCCCTACTTCCGGTTACCCAACAACAGAGAACTCCCCGTCTTTTTCCTCTGAAAATTTTCTATATCCCAAGATGGAAAAGATAGATCACATGTTTGGACATCACAAACTGAATACTTGTAAGATTCATAAGCAAACAGCTGCATGACACTATATGAAATTGTGTATCACCTGTGGTAGATTGACTTTCCAATAGACTTTACTGCCCTCCTTCCCAATCAACATAATGGCTTTGCAAAAATTGCAAGCAGAGGCACAGACAAAATTGCAGAGTCTTCAAGACAGCGGTAAGGCAAAACCAGGAGCAGCTACAGCGTCTGAAGCAAATATGCAGAGCAACAGGAACCACCCTCATAGCATAACAGGAGCAGAGTACAATGATCAAACAGAGAAATTTAGAGGATCAGACCTAGAAGCATCCAAAATTGCTAAGCCATGGATTCAGATGCAAGGTAGGAGAGATAATCGGAATCTGAGGGCATTGTCCACTTCCCAGACCTTACAGACATGCTTCCTGCCAATTGGATTAGCCTTTGCTTCTAATGCAGCACAGCCCCGCGCCATCCATTGGTAAGAGACCCCTAACTTCCATAGGGAGATCACTGATCCTTGTGTATGTTCAGTCGACCACACCACTGCTTCATAGATGAGCTAGTCTATCGGCCTCTACATTGCTCTCTCTATAAACATGTGAGGTGGAGAAGTTTAAGCTTTCAAGCTCCTTCTTGATATCGCCTACAATATACCAGATCTTCCAGGGGATGCTATGATGGTTAAGAATGGCCTCTGTTGCCACTAGGGAATCTGATTCAATGTTTACATTTGATAGGTTAAACTGTTTACATATCTTGATACTATCCAAAATGGCCCTTGACTCTGTTTCTGTGTTAGATGAGATACCATAAGAGTGGTGAAAAGCGAATATCAAGCATCCTAAGTAAAAAAAAACAGAGGGACTATTTAGATGACTCATTGAGGTCCACACAAGAAGTTAGAAAACAAAATGATCTGTTATAGCATAATTCATTATGCTGAGAATACTAGGTCATTGGTTTGTAACCTTGCATTGTATTTGTCATAGAATTTCCAGCACACTCAAGATCTCCAAGCTCGGTGTAATAGTCCGCTTTGGTGGGGTGAGTATTTGGCTGGAGAGCCTACCAAAGCTCAATTCCATAGCTCACTGGTTAAGATTGAAAATCGGGCATGTGCTGGGACCCAATTTTCAGACCTACCTCAACTCAGCAACCCAAACTTTTATCCAACAGTGCCTGTTTCTCTGGATTGGATAAACATGATTAAGAGTGTTGATAAAGAATTAAAGATCCCCACCATGGAACAATTGAGTTAGACCAGTCGAGATTTGGATGAGCCTGGCCCAAGTTTCAGCCTAATCCATGGGTTGGGCTGAGCTCATTAGCTTATGCCTTTTTTAAATAAAAAAAATAAAAATTTGTGGGGATACTGTCATCTATAATTTCACCGATATAATAGAAAATTACATCTAGGGGATCATAAATGAAACCAGAAAAACCCGACAAATTCATACAAAATAGCAAGAACCCCTAACAAAAATCATCTAACATAAAAGACAGGTAAACCCAGTCTATCAGGAAAATGAAAGGAAAAATTAAAAAAAATTGAGTCTTGCTTACTGCTGCGACCATGATTTGCCAAACAAATCTGGTACTTGTTACCTTTCTGAAATACATGCAAAAGAGCAACACATCCAATTTCTTCCTGAAATTCATAATTCAAGCCAGTAAGACTAAATCATTTAAGTCCAGTGGAACACCCTATTCTTTCTACCACATACATAACACAAATAAAAGAGTAACAATAGTTCAAGAAGAGAAGAATAAGATGGTAAGTAGAGGTAGTTTAAGCAGAGAAGAATCACTTAGTTGAAGGACACCATTCTTTGAAAGGGATGTTGCATGACTAGATGCTGCCTTCCCATTTCAGAACAAACATCATGGGATTGAGTCGTGATCATGACTTTGCTGCCACTGGTGGTGGCAGGGGCTGTGACTGGAACTCTCATCTCTTGCAAGTCAAAGCTTTCCCAAACATCTTCCAAGATGAGAATGAACCTTTGGCCACTTAATTTATCCTTGATACGCTTAGCAGCTATGGAGATTTGTATGGACTCTGGGTTCTCAAATGCATTCTGTATTCCCATCTGCAACTCCATCAACCGATTCCTTCTCCCCTTTGCATCAAACATCTTTAAAACCTCTAACTGTCGTTCAGGCTCAATGAAATGCCAAGTACCTACATCAACCAATTTCCTTATTGTCAGCTTGTCCTGCACATGGACCAATTCCCCTTCAATTCTCGCCTGCATCTTCTTTGCAAGACTCTCCAACCCTGGTGCTCTTACTCGTGTGATTATTTCAAACAGAAGGCAAGATTCTCCAAATTCCTCCATTTCCATAACCACCTGTCTCATGATCCGTGACTTCCCCACTCCCTGCTGTCCCCATACTGAGAACACTGAAATCTTGTCATCTCTCAAGCAATTCCATATCTGCTGCCTCATGCGTTGTGACAGAGTGCTCAAAACCTCTCCTCCTCCTTTGAGCCATCGATCATCATTGTCTTTAGAAGCTGCCATTGCCTAACGCCAGATTTCTCCTGCAAAATTCGAATTCCTTGTCTCATGAGTAAGGGTGGCAATGGGCCGGGCAATGCACCCGCATCAATTTTCCAAGCTGTGTTTGTGCTCAAAGTAATATGGAATTGGTTAGTGAAACAGTGGTTAGTGAACGCCCACCATTAAAAACTTGTTGCGGAAAGGGAGACAATTAGGTCCATCCCTGACTGCGGGGCCCACCTTTGATGTATATATTGAATATCAACATCATCCATCTGTCTCTACAGCCCATTTTAGAGCATGAGCCCAAAATTGAATTAAATCCAAATCTCAGATCAAAAGATTATATGGCTAATAAACATTACGATGGGTATTACAGTAGGCCTATAAAGTTTTTAATGGTATGTATTCAGTCAGCACGGTTTCCTATAGTATAGTCGAAGTGAGGTATGGATCTGCCTAATTTTTGGATTCTTGTACTAAAAGGAGCTAGGTAGGAAAATAGATGAACGGTATCCATGTACCATACATAAATCAAAGTGAGCTCCACTGTCAGGGCTACAGCTGATGTAGAGTGGGTTGCAAATGGTTTCATGGCAAAGATGGACCAGAAAAGGCCCAATTGGAGGTGGAAGTTATCCGGACCCTCAGGATGTTAAAACGTGCATATTGCCTATGCCGAATTTGCGAGAATCCATGGTATTGACTATCGAAAATCAGATTAAATTTTGTTTTTACTATTTATAGTAAGTTTTAATTTGATCATAACTTTTGATCTGTCGATGTTCTAATACGAAAGCTGCTTAGAAAAATTAGGAGAATAACATGGTCAGAAAACCATGAGTTCTAGTTGACATCATGACCATCTATAACTAGTAAGTTTACTATTTATGGTAAGTCACGGTTTTATGGAGTTTTTGTTGTAATTTGATTCTGGAACTTGATTTCATTTTTTATAATAATAGGCATATCTGTGTGGAGTCAAGATAAGTTACGTGGATTTAGAATATTTTTCTCCCCGTGGAATACGGTCGAGCATGTTCTCCCTGCGTCAATAGCCTATTGGGTGAGTCAGGCCATACGAAATTGGGAAAGCCTTTTAACCTGCTGCAAAGACATGACATTAGATATTGGACGATCGTGTCTGGGTCTCGATGGAGCTGCCCTTGATGTATATTTTTATCCATGCCAGTCATCTATTTTAATAATTCATTTTAGAGCATGAACCCAAAAAGGAGGCTGATCGAAGGCCTGAGTAGACCACACAACGGGAAGAAGTGGAGATTGAAAGCCCATTGTTGAAAACTTCTTAGGGCCACAGAAATTTTGAATCAAGCTGATATTTGTTTTTTCCCTTCATCTAGGTCTATGTGCCCTTGTTAACAGGTTGGATGGAAAATAAAATTCACAGTGGGTACTATGAAGTTTTCAACCGTAAGAGTTCAATCTCCACTACTTTGCCTGGTGTGGTCTACTTGAGCCTCATAGCCGTCTCCTTTTTGGGCTCATTCCCTAAAATGATCTATCAAAATAGATTGACAACATGGATAGAACATATATATCATGGTGGGTCCCACAAAGCCTCTGACAGTTGTCTCTACCTAGGTACAGGTTCGGTAGTACTCAATCAGAGATGGGCATCGAGTCGAGCCGGACCGGATTGGGTCTAAGTTGACTCGATCCGAATTTTTAAGTAATTGATCCGAACTCGATCCAATACGGGACCGGGTTCTGGTCAGCTGACTCGATTCGATCCGATGCATTACTGGCCTGACCTAAACCGAGTCCAACTCGGTCAAGGAAATCGAGTCGGATCAGGTTGGGCACGATTCGAATCGAGTCTTCTGTTTTATTTTATTTTTTGAAAGATTAAAAAAAAATAAAAAATAAAAAATATGAACGTCATGGATGAAACACATACATCATGGTGGGGCCACACCAACCATCCGCCATTGGCTGGTGGCAGGGGGAGTAGCCAATCTATTTCTAAATCAGAGTTGGGAGGGTAATAGGTGAGATAGAAGTTTTTAAATCGGACTTGGGAGGGGGAAAGGCGGGATAAAAGGCCTACTTGGTAGGGAATCTAGGGAGCGGCAGGATTTTGGCAGAAGAGAGGGAAGTGGCTTGCGTACTATGCTAAGCGTACTGAGTAAACTATGTAAGGCCCAACATGATGTGTTTATTTTATCCACTTCATCCATACATTTTGTAATTTAATTTTAATAAATGAGATAAAAATAAAGCATATCCAAAGCTCAAGTGGACCACACCATAGGGAACAATGTGAATTGAAAATCTACCGTTGAAAAATTCTTTGGGTGGATAGACGCTTTGAATCAAGCTGATATTTGTTTTTTCCCTTCATCCATGTTCTTATGATCTTATGAACAGGTAGGTAGGATGAAAAATAAACACTAATGTGGACCCTAGGAAGGTTTCAACGGTGGAAATCATTATTCCCACTGTTTTTTGTTGTATGGCCCACTTGAGCTTTGGATATGTTTCGATTTTTGGTCCAACAGCTAAAATAAGATAAAAAAACGGATGGGCGGCGTAGATAAATCACAAGAATTCAAGGTGGCCCATAAGAGTTTACTCAGTATGATAAAAGCGTACTGAGTAAGAGAGAGAAGTGAAGTAATTACCGTTGACGACAGTTAGGTGCCTGCTGCCCAAGGGAGGCCTCATCAATGCGCCACCCACTTCCCCTACGAATCGGATTGTGTACTGAGTAACCCAGTACCACAAGGGCTACTGAGTTGAGGTGGTAGCATTCTATTGGCCAAAGGCCGGCTTCACTCCTCCAAACGGCAGAGCAAACGGCGTTAGCCCATTTCTCTCTCCAGTTGAGTGGAGAGATTCTCTCCCACATCTCCCCACCGTGCAGGAAAAAAAAAATCTCTCCAGCCGTGCTGGGGAAAGAAGAAGAAGAAGAAGAAGAAGAAGCAGAGAGAGAGCTTGCCAGTCTCTCCTGTCAACCTCTTCGTCTCCCTCTCGAGTTCAACCTCCCTCTCTTTTTCGGATCGACATCAACTTGTTTCCCTAGATGGTGATGTTGATTTAGGATTAGGAATTTTTCTCTTCTTTCTCTTCTCTCTTTACATGGTGATGTTGATTTAGGATTAGGGATTTTGCTCCCTTCGGTTGATAGTTTGATGAGAGATTAGAGATTAGGGTTTGAAATTGAAAATCCGCAGTAAGGAATTCTTCAAATCCCTAATCCATAACTTGAGATTTTTCAAATTTATAATTCCTAATTAGCATTTTCATATTAGAAATTGAAATTTCATATTATGAGATTTTTCAAATCTCTAATCCATAACTTGAAATTCTTCAAATTTCTAATTAGCATTTTTCAATCCCTAATACATAGTAGGGAATTCCCTATTTGTTTATATATATATATATATATATATATATATATATATATATATATATATAGAGAGAGAGAGAGAGAGAGAGAGAGAGAGAGAGAAATAACATTCCTAATCAAATGTGCGGTTTTTTTTTTTCAATCCCTAATTAGGATTTTGCATTTGTAAATTTAATTGGGGACTTTTTTCAATCCAGTTACGGTTTTCAATTTTTAATCCCTAATTAGGGATTACAGATTAATTAGAGATTGTAGACTGAAAATCTTAAATTAGGTTTTTTTTAACATTTGATTAGGGTTTTGATTAAAATCTTCATTATAATTTTGATTAAGATTTTTTTACTATTTTAATTAGGGTTCTTCATTTGATCAGCGATATGATTGTTTTAGTAAGTTACCTTCACCTTAAATGTTATCTCTAAAATAAAAAAATAAAAAATAAAAATTTTGGGAATGGACTAACCCTTGCTTAATTGGTAATCTGGACCTAATTTGCTGAATGCTTGCTTGAATTACGGAATCATGTCGTAATTGAAAAGTTAACTTGATAAGCTAAAACTGTTTTTTTTTTTTTTTTCTAGCTTGAGTGTTGTCTAACCTTTGAACTATAGCCACGCTCTTTGTTGATAAAAAATGGATAACCACCTTGGGTTTTATCATTCTACAGATATTTGCCTCAAAAGGCTTGTTGCTAACAATAATCAAGGTGGTTATCCATTTTTTGTCAACAAAGAGCGTGGCTATAGTTCAAAGGTTAAACATCACTCAAGCTAAAAAAAATAATTGGTTTTAGCTTATCAAGTTAACTTTCCAATGGCGACGTGATTCCGTAATTCAAGCAAGCATTCAACAAATTAGGTCTAGATTACCAATTAGGCAAGGGTTAGTCAATTCCCAGATATATATATATATATATATATATAACATTTAAGGCGAGGGTAACTTACTAAAACAATCATATCCCTGATCAAACGAAGAACCCTAATAAAAATCGTAAAAAATCTTAATCAAAACCCTAATCAAATGTTTAAAAAAACCTATTTTAAGATTTTCAGTCTACAATCTCTAATTAATTTGTAATCCCTAATTAGGGATTAAAAATTGAAAATCGTAACTAGATTAAAAAAAAAAGTCCGCAATTAAATTTACAAATGCAAAATCCTAATTAGGGATTGAAAATAATAATAAATACTCACATTTGATTAGGAATGTTATCTCTAAAAACAAAAAACAAATAGGGAATCCCCTACTGTGGATTAGGGATTGAAAAATGTTAATTAGAAATTTGAAGAATCTCGAGTTATGGATTAGGGATTTGAAAAATCCCCTAACATGAATTTTTAACTTCTAATATGAAAATGCTAATTAGGAATTATAAATTTGAAAAATCTCAAGTTATGGATTAGGGATTTGAAAATTTTCCTACTACGGATTTTCAATTTCAAACCATAATCTCTAATCTCTCATCAAACTGTCAATCGAAGGGAGCAAAATCCCTAATCCTAAATCAGCATCACCATGTAAAGAGAGAAGAGAAAGAAGAGCGAAATTCCTAATCCTAAATCAACATCATCATGTAGAGGAAACGAGTTGATGCCGATCCGAAAAAGAGAGGAAGGTTGAAGTCGAGAGGGAGACGGAGAGGTCGACAAGAGAGACCGGCAAGCTCTCTCTCTACTACTTCTTCTTCTTCTTCTTCTTTTTTTTCCCTGCACGGCAGAGAGATTTTTTTTTTTTCTGCACGGCGGGGTGACGCGGGAGAGAATCTCTCTACGCAACTGGAGAGAGAAACGAGCTAACATCATTTGCTCTGCCGTTTGGAAGAGTGAAGCCGGCCCCACATATTAGGGCCAATAGAATGCTGCCACCTCAACTCAGTAGCCCTTACGGTACTGAGTTACTCAGTACACAATCCGATTCCCTTCCCTTAGGTCACCTTTTCTTGGGAAATGGTTTTACCCCTTCGCTTTACTTCTCATATGACTAGATCGTATCGGAACAGATCGAATGGGATCCAATCGGATCGGTCCGGATTGACCACTGATCCGAACTCGATCCGATGTACGATCGGATTTGAGTAGGCCTACTCAATCCGCACCTATCCGGGTCTTCGGTTCGGTTTAGCTTGGGTCGGATTCTATCCAGCTTTATACCTAATCCGAGTCTTAATACACTGGGACGGAGCCTTTAACCTCGATGCAGATTACAGACGGTGCTATGTGAGCCCATTAAGATGTATGTGTTTAATGTATGCCATGGGAAATAGTGGTGATGAACACACACCTTTAAAAACTTCTCGTAAGGGCCGAACCTAATCTGGTGGAGAGCTTTAACCTACCGTAGGGTGGGCCCCACAGAATTTTGGACCTAAGGCCTAATGTTTTTCTGTGGCATGTAATGATTTGAGTGGATTTCAGATAATCATCAGGTGGGGCTCGGTGCATCTCCCAACTTTTTCGTTTAGTGTGGTCCATCTAAATAACAAGTCAGCCTAATTTTCCGGATGTAAGACTAACTATAATATACTTAACAATAGGAGTGGATATCACATACACATATGGTGGGCCCTGTAAAAGATTGGCAGGGGCGTCCCACTCCGGCTGTTAGATGAGATTTTCAAAAGCCTGACTCCAGGCAATGTGCACTAAGTTCAGAGCCACACAATGAAGCATGTGTTTTATGCAGACTGATTTATCCATTTTTCAGTTCAATTTTAGGCATGGGCAAATAATGATGCAGATCCAAAGTTAAGTGGACGACCACCAAAGAAAACAGTGGGAGTTAAAGCCCACAGTTGAAACCTTCTTATGTAGGCCACTGAAAAAAGTGAGATTCACTGTTGAAATAGTCTTAGGGCTCACCGTGATGTTCTATTTTCCAAGGTCCTGTACTTAGATGAACCGAAAAACACAAATATGAGCTCAATGACCGTTTTTTTTTTCCCCATGTTCCACCTAAAGCTTAGGATCTGCAAATGCCCTAAAATGAGTTAGAAAATGAATAGACAATATGGATAAAACACATGCAGTATAGTGGCCCCCAAAGAGCTTGGGCCACGCGGTGCCACACCGATATCTCTACAGCCGGTGCAATTAGATTCCTTCTATTATTATTATTATTATTATTTTTATTTTATGGGATGCCCACCGAGCCCCAACTACAATGCGTACCTGAAATCTATTTGGACCATTAAATCTAAAATTCCATATAGAGCCTAAGTCCACAAAAATCAAGTTAGCCTATGATTCAAATGGGCCACAATAAATGAAGTGGTTATAAGATAGATGTTGTTCATTGAGTTTTTTCAAGGCCCACCATGATTATCATGTGACATCCACTCAAACCTTTAGATGCCAAAAATTTATTTAAGATCCGGTCCAAAAAATAAGGACAATCTTTACTCAAGTGGGCCACGCCAAGGGAAACAATTTAGAGGATGCACGTGGCCCTATACACTATTTTCAATCAACCGTGTGGTCCATTTTAATCACAGATAGAATTGAGCTTTGAGCAATTCTCTTAAAAATGTTTCGTGTGCACCGGTTGGAGAGTGCATTTTGGAAATGTGTCCCTCCCAATGCAGCCCATGGCAAGATTGGGATGTAACTGGTGTCAGCCGGAGAGGACGAATGAAAATGGGTAGAAATGGCTTTTTATCTTCACCTGTGTAGTAGGAAACATTATTTTAAAATATATAATTTAAAGGCTTTTTGCATAAATTAATTTTTATGAGGAATTTTTCAATAAAAATTCAATTCTTTTATAACAACACCTTGTTAATGATATTTGCATTTCTACCTATTTAATTCATTTTTAAGTAACTTCATTAATTGGCGGGCAGTTTCATCATTTTAGGAAAAATCATAGTTGGAGAAAATTAACCTAAGGTAACCATTGGACGATTAATATTTTGTAAAATTATCTTTATTTTACTAACTAACAATTACTGGAATATATAGGAAAGATTTGAGATTTCTAGAGATTTATAGGGATCTTAGCAGATACTCTTCTTAACAAATAAATTTATTTAAAAAAAAAATAAAAATAAAAATAAAAAAATAAAAAAATCCCACTTTAGTAGGATTACCCTAATACTGTAACAAACCTAAATTCTACCCATACTCAAACTTTTCACGGCCAGCTTATTTAGACTTCAATCCATACACTTATCAAAGGGAACTGGTCACCTGTAGGGGTCTACACCGCATGTTTTCAGCCATTGGATGCTTTGAATGGGTGTCAAGGAAAAATAAAATAAAAGAATATTTAACTTATTAAATAGGTGCCTGCAGGTAATCACTTCTGATAATTGAACGAGTCAGATCAAGAACTCATCTCAACTATGCACAACTCATCCTACTTGCACACCTTCCAAGAACATTTGGCATCTATTCACACCAGCCATGATAGAATATCTCTTAATATGAGAAAAGAGGGAAATTTCAATAGATGTACATACCTGAAATTGATGGCTTTCCAGTAGCAACTCAAATAAAATTAACAAGACATATCAAGAACTGCAGCAAGCTTGCAAGCTTCATACTGCATATGTTTATTTATGCTACCCAAAAGTAGAGGTGAAGGCAAGTGTGATGAAGAAGTGGATGCTTCCTTGCATGTAAGGGAGAGGAAAAGAGAAAGGTAGGTGCTTCCTTCCAACAGAGGGAATGGGATGTCCTGTGGAAGAGAGGAATCCCTTTTGCAGTCAAAAGCAATCTTGGCACTCTTTACACTAAGAGGGGTAGGCCAGAGTGTGTTTCATTCGAGGCAAAATTCCCTCTTCGAAATTTTTTGGAATTAGTCGTGTTGGGTTTATGATTGATGCATCCAAGCCATTGTTCTGTTTGCTCCCATCATGGATGGAAAATGTCTCCAAAATCTCCCAAATTGAAAGATTGTAGCCATCAAATCTTTGGCCTTTCCTTCCATGAATGTGGTCTGTTCATTCATTTCTTTTAACCATGTATTTGCATGCCAAAAATGGGAAGGTTAGTGCTAACCAATTGAGAGGATATATTGGTATTGGTACATCCATATTTGGGGATGTTAGATCAATGGCTTGAATAGACTATCCACGAGCCCCACATCTACCAACTAAGTTGAGAAACTAACAGAGAACTCAGCAGTTTTCATTCACATAAAATGTAAACAACAATCATATGGAGATTACGTGATGCAGTGCAGATGCTAAGGCCCCCTTTGCGGGCTTGGATATTTGAAATGCATTGGGCTCAAATCATAATTACATTTGAGTCGAGGTGATTCCGTTTGCAAGCTTGGATTTGCAGATCTAAATCAATTTTTATATCCTAAATATATGTATGTTATTCGATAGAATGACTGTAATAAGCCCATTAAAATATTTACTTTGGCCAAGAAAGGGGAAATTTTGAGCCTGGGGTGGGTCACAGAATCACAAAGAAGTGACTCATGACATTTTTTAAATTTCCATTTAGATGTTCCGCATTTGAATAGTTTAGATCATTCAATTGATGTAATTTTAGTATTGCAGCTGATAATTAGATTATTTTGAGGCATCATCAATATTCAATGGATTAATACACTAGAGAGAGGCATTTCCTTTTAATAAAGATAGATTTGATATTACCTTCAAATCAAGGGTGCCAAACACAAACGGCAGCTATTTGAACTTGAAATGCACTCATTTATCACCAAATCCAAGGTGTTAAATGGGATTTAAGATTCAAATCTGTACCTACTCTTGTGGATGCATCTGATATTATAAGTCTGGTGCATTCAGATTCTAGAGCAATGGTTCTAGGGTTGTCAATAGGCTGGGTAGTCCTGACGGGCCTTCGGGCTTCCCCCATGTTTGGCTTGGTTTGGTATGGTGTACACGCCTCACGGTCAGGCTTGGGCTTAAATCAAATCGGGCTCGACTTGGGCTTAGCTCCCCAAAACCCATAAATCCAGCCGAGCCCAATAGGTCTTTTCTAAACCTACTTTTCTCCATTTCTTTCACTCTCCCTCTCTCTCTCTCTCACATAAGGCACGCCAAAATATCATTTATCCTTAGTGATATTGAGGGTTTGGTGAGACACGGGTTAGGCTTTGTGTAAATTGCCCCGGCTGGACTCGGGCTGAACTATTTTAGCTCATCATCGGCCCGCATTGGATTTGGGCTAGTTCAGAATTACAGGCCGGGCTTGAACGGAGCTTGGCCTAACCCAGCCCATTAACAGCTCTACATGGTTCCTTCTGCATGATGAGGTGAGCGGATTCCCTTTGACACCAGGTTCAAAGATATCTCTGTACCTAGAGCTGTGTGGACATGTAGAGATGTTCATGACAAATCCACTCCGTCCATCTGTTTTTAAAAGCGTACAATAGGACAAAATTCTAAAAACCAATCGGATCCAAAACTCATGTGCTTTATACCACATGAAACAGGGGGGATTGAATGCCTGACGGTGACAAAAGTTTTATATTGGGGATGATATTTGTTGCAACAGTTTATCTGAGTGGTAATAATTATATGAATGGGTTGGATGGTATAGAAATATGTTGGACAGTTCCAAGAAGATTTTAATGATGGATGTTGTTGTTCCCACTGTTTTTTTGGTGTGGTCCACCTAAGTATTGGATCTACCTGAATTTTAAAATCCTGTCATATTTTCGTCTTGGAAAACAGATGGCCAAAATGGATTTGTCACAGACATCTCTGTAGACCCACAGCCTCTGTGCCATGGTAAAAGTCAATTCAATTAAAGTAGCAAATGCCCATTGACACTAGAATGCTGGGACGGGAAGTTAGTGGGCCACCATTATATTGGTAGGAAATCCACCTATCTCGCAACATAGGATAAAAATTAATGTAAATCCAAAACTCAAGTGGGCCGTACAATGAAAAATGCACCCACAATCAAAACCTTCCTAGGATCCACGGTGATGTTTATATGCCATCCATACCATATTATTCTTATTTGGATCAACTGTAAACACAAAAATTAGCCTATTTGGATGAACTGAAAATACAAAAATTAGCCAATCCAAAACTTTTGTCACCTTAGGAATATTTTAACAGTGCAATCCTCTGTCAATGAAACCAAGCTGGATGCTTTTGATGACAGAATTCTTAGGTCCATCTGGGGGATAAAAAAATAAGGGTTTAGCTTGAATGTTGAAGGTGTGGCAGTGGGTGTAATGGTTGCTTGTAACAAATGCATTTGGTGTTCGAAGGGTACTCACATTGGTTCATTCTCATTGTTGATTGTATTCAGGGATATATCTTCTCAGTTTAGATGGATGTTTTTGGCAGTGTATGGTCCGTGCAGTATGACTCAAAGAAATCTATTCTGGGGCAGAGTTGAATTAGGTCAGAGCTATTTTCAATCTTCCCTAGTACCTTGGGGGAGACTTCAATGTAATAAGGTTTGTTCATGAGTAGTGTAATGTGGGACAAGTTACTAGAACTATTGAAGGATTCAAGGAGTGGGTGTGACAAAACAAATACATCTTTGCTCAAATGGGAGGGAGAATCCAATTTTGGTAAGATTAGATAGATTCATGATTTCTATGGATTGAGTTGATGAATTCTTGTTGGTAAAATCATGCAATCTACCCAGATCATCCTCAGATCATCGTCCTATTCTGCTTGAAGTTGAGGAGAGCTGGGGGCCCAAACCATTCCGATTTGAACTTGTTTGGCTGGAAGTGGACAACTTTGCTTATCTAGTTAAAAGTCGATGGCTATCTTTCTCGATTTCAAGTATGGTTGGATACCGATTGGCCCAAAAGATTAAATACCGAAAGTCAAAATTATCAGAATGAAAGGAGGAGTTCATTAGCAAAAGAGCTGAAAGCATAATCAATTAACTAAATGAGCCTGATGTAAAAGAATAGGGGGCTATCCCATCAACACAAGATCCGCATAGACGCTTATTACTTTTGAGCGGAGTGTTCAAAGTAACTTGAGGAAGAAGAAATCATGTGGAGGCGGAGGTTGAGGGTTGTCTGGCTTTCATGGTATCGAGAGTGCCTAGGCAAGAAATAATAAGATTAGCAGTATTTTGGTAGATAGAGAAAGACTATAAGAAAAGTATAAAGTATGCTCTGCCATCCGCAATTACCATTCAAAGTTATTACGTAGCGAAGGTTGGAAGCAACATTTGCTAAACAACTTGTCTTTTCATGGTATCTCGGTAGCGGACATGGAATATCTTGAGAATTTGATTGTGGAAGAGGAAATCAAGTGCGTTATCGAGTCTTTGGGTAGAGACAAGGCTCCATATTTCGACGGTTTCCCTACTGTGTATTTCCTGGTCTTTTGGGACATAGTTAAGAAGGATGTAGTGGAGTTTGTGCAAGAGTTTTATGATGAGGGTCTTCTTGCAAAAGGGGATAGGAGCATCATTCATACCCTTAATTCCAAAAAGAGGAGCAGAGTAACTATTAGATTTTTGGCCTACTAGTCTCATTGTGTGGACATTACTTCTGTTTTTTTTTTTTTTTTTTTTTTTTTTTAATATTAGGAACTTTCCATTACATGAATAAAACATATACAGCAGGAAAAAAATTTTGGGCAGGCCTGCTGACAAAAGGAAGTAGGCCCACCTATCATAAAACTGGAAAGAAAGAAAAACTGAAAAAGATAAAAGAGATTAAGCTTCCCGAAGGTTGCCTAGGCCCACTCAGTCTAGATCAGTGACCTGCGAATGGAAGAAGGGAGGTCACCAAAGGAGTCGAAGATCCGGTGATGTTGCTCATGGCTCCCTAAGCGAGCAAGGCCATTTTGTGACCGAGTTGGCTTGTCTTGAGGGTGTGGCTGAGGCGAATATCCATGTTGCATGTAGTATTCATGATTCGAACCATCCAATACCACATAGACCAAGAGGGACGGGATTTCTTGGAGATGGCGGAGACGACACATTTTCAATCACTGTCCACCTCCGCCTTTGTGAAGCCATGCCGCGCACACTCTAGAAGCCCATCGAGGATTGCTCCGATCTCAACCCTGGTATTAGAACCGAGACCATAGGTTGCCAAGAAGGCGAAGAGGAAGTTTCCAGCCGAGTCCCTGCCAACTCCACCTCCTCCAAATGGGCCCGGGTTACTCAATATGATTTCGAGCTGGAACAGATGGATGTCAAGACTGCATTCCTACATTGGAAATTGGAAGAGCATATCTTCATGAAGTAACTAGAGGGCTATAAAGTTAAAGGGGCAAAAAACAAGGTTTGCAGGTTAATGAGGTCATTGTACAGCTTAAAACAAACACGTAGGCAGTGGTATAAAAAATTTGATTCTTTTATATTGGGTCAAAAATTTACTCAGAGCGAATACGATCACTGTGTCTATTACAAGACACTGAGTGATAAAAAATTCATTATCGTAATATTATATGTTAATGATATGTTGATCGCCTATCATGATATGTCTGAAATCAACGTATTGAAGACTCAGTTATCAAGGACATTTGAAATGAAAGATCTGGGGACTGCAAAAAGAATTCTCGGTATAGATATTCATAGATACAGGAAGAGGAGCATGCTTTGGTTATCACAGGCAGAATATCTTGAAAAGGTACTGATCAAGTATAGGATGGACTAGGCAAAGCCAGTGAGCATTCCTCACGTGGCTCACCTCCTAAATCAAATGAGAAAAAGCAAGTTGTCTCATGTGCCTTATTCGAATGTACTTGACAGTTTAATGTATGTCATGGTCTATACAAGACCAGATATTTCACAAGCAGTTGGTGTTGTGAACAGATACATGTCAAACTCTGGCAAGCAACATTAGGAAGCAGTGAAATGACTACTTCGACACATTTGAGGTACGAAAGACTACGTCTTAACTTTTAAGAAGATATGAGCAAAGTTGGTAGGGTATATGGTTTCAAACTACGCATGCAGTGTGGATTATAGAAATTCAACTTCAAGATACTTGTTTGTACTAGCAGGTAAAGCAATCAATTGGTTATCGAAGCTTCAATCCGTGGTGGCTGTTTCCACGACCGAAGCAGAATATATGGTAGTGATAAAAGCATTTAAGGAATGTATTTGGTTAAGAGGCATGATAAATCAGTTGGGACTTCATTATTTCAGAAAAAATCATACTTTGAATTGATGGAAATTGGAGAAAAAAAACAAGGGAAACTAGTCATTTCACATATAACTTATTAATGATATAGCTTAATGAAAACTTAATTTCAAAGGATATAAGTATTGTATTTGATGTCTTAAATCTAGTCAGATACAGGGTCTGTCGATGCCATCGACCGTCTGTTCGATGTCACCTTCGATAACATCGAACAGTGCTCGATCCATCGAATTTATTTCGAATTTCCTCGGTTGGTTGTTGGACATATTGTTTCTATTTTCGATGACATAGAAGAGCTTTCAATGACATCGAATACATGTTCAGTGCCATCGAAGATTGGTCGAGCAATCAAGAATTTCTGCAATATCCATGTTTTGTCGCTGGACTCTTTTGGTGTCTGTTCGATGTCATCAAAGGTAGTTCAATGACATCGAACGATTTACATAGATTTTTTTGCAAACCCACGGGATTTGCAAAATCTGTTTCCTGTTCGCTTTTGGTTTCTTTCTAAAGCTATATAAAGGGATGTATACGGGACTGGGAGGTATTCAAAGACATCCTAAGACTTCTAAAAAGGTTCTAGGGCTTTTAAAAGGGGTTCTAAGGTTTCAAGGGGTGAAAAAGGTGAGGTTTGAGGATTGCTCAAGCCAGGTAAGTTCTCTATCTTTGTAATCTCTTCTTTCATAGTAGAATTATGTCGTTTTGTGCCATGTTTTTTTCCCACAAGGGTTTTTTATGTTAAATCTCTGTGTTCTTCTTTGGTTTGTTTGGTGCTTTTAGATTATTATCCTAGATTTATCTCTCTGTGATTCCGCAGCACAAATCCTAACAATAGGGATGTAAATATCATATTAATGAGGTATATATTCTTTTGTAAAACTTTTTTTTTTATACAATTACCAACATGTATAAAAGAGATTCGATATTTTTAGAGATTCAGAGAAATTTTACCATATACTCTTATTAACAAATAAGAAATTATCCCAATAAATAAGAAAATATCCTAACCTGTTAAGATTATCCTAACACTGACAAACTTAAATTCTACCAATACTCAAACTTCAAGCAGACCTAAATCCAACCCATGCACTGGTGGATTGGGTCAGGTTTGAAACTCAGATCCACTTATCAAGGGGAACAGCTCACCTATAAGGGCTGCACCACACCACGTCATATTTTCAATTGTTGAATGTGTTGAGTGGGTGCCATGGAAAAATAAACTAAAAGAACATTTAATGCATCCAATGACTAAAAATGTCCTATACCACAAGGAGTGGTGTGGGCGCCTGTAGATAATCAATTCTGATAATTAAATGGTTCAGCTCTGGAACTGGCCTCAACCCCAGGTGACCCATCCCACTTGCACACCTTACAAGAATGCTTTATGAAAATTCACACAAGTCATGATAGAAAAATCTTAATATGAGAAAAAGAGGAAATTTTCAATAGACGTACATACATGAAATTTAACTCCTTGATGACTTTCCAGTATCAACTCAAATAAAATTAACAAGGAATCAATAGCTGCAGTAAGCTTGAAAGCTTCATACAGCATGTGTTTATATATGTTACCTAGGTGTAGATATGAAGGCAAGTGCGACAAAGTGGATGCTTCCTTCCATGAAGGGAAAAGGAAAAGAGAATGATCGATGCTTCCTTCCATGAAAAGGAAAGTAATGTCCTATCAAAGAGAGGAATCTCTTTCACAATCAAAAATAATTTTGGTGCTCTTTACAGTAGAAGAGGCCATAGTGTGTTGATACTTCGAATGAGGAGATAAAAAAGAGAATTGAGTAATGCCCTTAATCTCTATATTATTTATAGTAAAATACAACCCTTATCCAAGAAGGAAATAAACTAAGATAAGAAATTCTAATAAAGGAGATGAGAGATAAGGAGATAAGGATGAGCTATGTGGAGAGATAAGGAGACAAGGACGAGCTATGTGGAGAGATAAGGAGATAAGGACGAGCTATGTGGAGAGATAAGGATGAGCTACATCCCCGATGGATGATGCCTCCCCTTCACTGCTTCTCCTTCAATACTCCCCCTTAAGCTTGGCCCAAAAATGTTGGATAGTCTAAGCTTGGAAGAAATAGTCATATGTCGATCTCTTGGTAAAGCTTTAGTAAACACATTGGCAAGTTGGTCCGCAATACAAATATGTGGAGTAACAATCTCCTGAGCCTTGATTTTTTCCCAAATAAAATGGCAATCGACTTCGATATGCTTTGTGCGCTCATGGGATGCAAGATTGTTAGAGATATGAATAACAGCCTGGTTATCACACATCATCTACATTGTGTTAGAATGAGAGAAACCAATCTCAGTTAAAAATTACTTCTGCCAAAGTAATTCACAGGTGGTCTGTGCAATAGCTCTGTACTTAGCTTCGACACTAGAGCGTACCACAACTGTTTGCTTTTTGCTCTTCCAAGTCACCAAATTACCACCAACGAAAGAACAAATTAAAGCCGGTTGTAGAGTTCCGATCATCTTTGGAACCGGCCCAATCATCATTAAAAAAAAAAAAAAGCAGAAATATTTAGGTGACCGAACTTGGAATAAAGGAGACCCTTGCCAGGAGAGCCTTTGATATAATGAAGCACACGGTATGCAACATCCATATGGGTAACTCGAGGGAAATGCATGAACTGACTGAGGACATTCACAACATGAGAAATATCCGGCCTGGTAATAGTGAGGTAAATAAGTCTCCCAATGAGGTGTTGATAAGGTCCAGGATTAGAGAGGGCCTCACCATCCAATGAAGTGAGTTGATGATTGACCTCAAGAGGAGTGTAAAGTGGCTTACAACCAATCATTTCAGTCTCAGTGAGTAAGTCCAGTGCATATTTATGCTGAGATAAGGAGATTTCATGCTGAGAAGGAGCTATCTCAATGCTCAAGAAATAATGTAAAGAGCCCAAGTCTCTGACCTCAAAAATGCAAGAAATGTGAGACTTGATGCTAGAAATTGCAAGAGAATTGTCACCCATGATAATAATATCTTCGACATAAACAGAAACAATTGTAATCCCGTTTGTTGAGCATTTCCAGAAGATAGAATGATCTGAGCTGCATTGGTGAAAAAATGCATCTCTCATTGCATGAGTAAATTTGTCAAACCATGCACGTGGCGACTGCTTGAGGCCATATATAAACTTTAGAAGGCGGAACACTTTCTTTTCCTCTCCCTTTAGGCGAAAACCGGGTGGATGGCTCATATATACTTCCTCAAGAAGATCACCATGTAAAAATGCATTTTTTTACATCAAGTTGATGAAGTGGCCAGCCTAAATTTGTTGTAAGAGATAAAAGGACATGAATGAAATTCATTTTGGCAACTGGGGCAAATGTCTCGGTGTAATCGATGCCATAGGTCTGGGTAAAGCCTTTTGTAACAAAGCGAGCTTTATACCAATCAACAGTACCATTGGGCTTATGCTTGAGAGTGTACACCCATTTACAACCCACCGCCTATTTTCCCCCAGGTAAATCAACAAGTTCCCATGTTTGATTTTTCTCCAAGGCAGTCGTCTCATCCATCATGGCATGCTTCTAGTTCGGGTGTGCTAAGGCAACATTCACCCGGGTAGGGAGAGATATGGAATCCACATCGGCAATAAGTGACTTGTAGGAAGGAGAAATCAAATTATATGAAACAAAATGGTGGATAGGATGAAAAGTAGAAGGATAAGTACCTTTCCATAGAGAAGTGGGAAGGTCCGATGCAGAAATGGATCCCAGAGCCGCAGATGATGGTGATGGAAGTAATGGTGCATCAACGCTATTTCGTTTTTGTTGGTGATGAGAAGCATGTGGTGGTGCTAGTAACAATGCTTGAGAACAAATGTAATCCTGTAGGTGAGTTGGTCTGGTATTGGGACGGGTAGAATGGCAAGGTGGTGGTGGTGGGGGTGGTAAGAAAAGAGGAGGAGATGAAAGCGATGAGGGATCCATCGGTAACAGGGTATAGGATGGGGGATCTAAAAGGGATATATGAGTGACATGAGGGGATGAGGAAAGAATTGAGGACTTTAGAGAGAAGAAATTTAGAGACTAAGAAAAAGAAGCATTAAGGGTGACATAACGTCGGCCAGTATCAGGATTAACAAATTTGTAACCCTTTTGGGTAGGATAATACCCAACAAGCATGCATGGAATGGAACGATGAGACAACTTTGTGTGGGAAGGAGAAAAGTCATACACATAAGCGGTGCACCCAAACACCCTAAGAGGGATATCAGTGACATGATGCACTTTCCTAAATAACGAAATAGAAGTTTGAAAATTGAGGGTAAAGTGAGGTAGTCGATTGACTAGGTAACATGCAGTGAGAACGACATCTCCCCAATATCGTTTGGGAACATGCATCTCAGTAAGGAGACACTGAGTAATATTTAGCAATTGTTGATTTTTCCTCTCAGCTACCCCATTCTGCTGAGGAGTGGAAGTGCAGGTAGTTAGTGTTTGACTCAATGCCATGTTGGCAAAGATAGGTAAGAAAATCAATAGAGATATTCTCCGCCATTGTCACAATGGAGCATCTTGACGGTGGCGCTAAATTGATTTATCAACCAAATATGGAAGGACTTAAAATTTTCAAAAACTTCGCTTTCATTTTTGAGGAGATAGATCCATATCATTTTGGTGGTGGCATCCATAAAAGAGACAAAGTAACGAAACTCCAAGGAAGAGGTAACAGGAGAGGGTCCCCACATATCGAATTGAATGAAAGAAAACATAGGAACATAATGTTTATTTAAAAGCAAAGGAAAATAAACCTGTCTTTGTTTTGACAAAGCACAAGTACTACATTGAAATTTTTTAATGTTATGCTGAGAAAATAAAGAGGGAAATAAACTACCTAAAACTGAAAAAGAAGGAAAGCCATAATGACGATGTCATTGATAAATATCCTCATGATTGACAGAAATGAGATAAGTAGTAGCACAGGGTTGAACACCCTCATCAAATCGGTATAGGCCAGCACTTTCACGTCCACCACCAATCATCTTTTGTGTTCCGAGATCCTGAAACATACAATGAGAAGGAAGAAATATGATAGCATAGTTAAGTTATTTAGTAAGGGTGCCCACAGAAAGTAAACTAAAAGCAAGACCTGAGACAAGAAGGGTCTTGTTAAGAGTCATAGTAGAAGTTAGAGGAACGGTACTTGACCCAGTAATAGGGGTAAGGTTCCCATCTGCTAACTTAACAGAACCTAAAGTAAAACTGGGAGTAAATAAGGAGAAAATGTGAGACAAACCAGTCATATGGTCAGTGGCCTTGTGTCAATGACTTAGGGCTGGGAAGAGGGAGTAATAGTGGATGTACCTTACACAGCAGAACTGAAAATAGCTGAAGATTTTGAAACAGATAGACCAGCCTTTTGAGCGACAAGACTGTCATATTCTTCTTGAGAAATTTGAACCATACTAGGAGAGGAATCAGATGGAGCCTCCTCAGATTCAGTAGTAGAAAAATATGCACCACGGCCATCAGACGAGCGACCTCGTCCACGAGAAAAACCTCCACGCATTGGAGGTTTGCCATAAAGGATTTGGCAGGTATCAACCATATGACTGGTGTATTTGCAATGGGTGCAAAAAAGAGAATTGCGACCACGACCATGGACTCCAGAACCACGTCCTCGATCAACAGAAGTATGAACTTCAGTCTGTAAGGTAGACTGAGTGATCGAGAGGGATGGAGTCATAACCTACTTCCTCTTCTCTTCTCTGGCCAGAATAGCATACGCCTGATTCAATGTCATGGACTCAATATTATGGATAATTTATTGCCTGAGTGTGTCATATTCATCATTCAGACCGTCTAAAAACTTGAAAATCCATCGTCGCTTCCGCCGTTTCTTGATAAGAACCACATCGCAAGTACAATAAGTATCCTCCTCATCATGGTAGGCGAGTTCCTCCCATAAACTGTGAAGTTTGGTATAATACTCCGTGAGGCTCTTCTCATTTTGTTAGAGAGATGCCATCTCCTTTTCCAACCGAAAGATGCAGGCCTTGTTGTGTGCATCGTTGTAGAGTAAAACTAAGAAAATTATAAAATTTAGAAATTAAACTAAGAAATCATTTTATATATATATATATATATATATATATATAATGAAAATTTTAGATATGTTATGTGTGAATATAGCAACATATTTCACGATACAATTATGGAAAATTAAAATGTTGCACGAAGTGATATTTATTACAATGGTCATGTAAAACTTGCTGTTACGAAACCTGAATGCATAGGATTTTTTTTTTCCCTAGTAAATATAAAAGGACTTCTGAAATGGTTAGCTCACAAGTCGAAAGTGCAAAAGTTCACAGCAATTTAAGGTGTGGTGCAATTACAAGAAGAGAAGGTCCAAGACTCACTGAAAAGGAAGCAATTCCATCTCTTAGCATGTTCAGTGCAACCTCAGACATGGTTTTGGATCCAGTTTCAACTCCTAGCCTAAGCCACAAGACATCTAAAGGATATGTGATGAGTGGATTTCATCCCAGCTCAAGCCCCTGCTTCCAAGTCACCCAACAAAAGAGAGTTCCCATCATTTGCTCTGAAAATTTTCTATATCCCAAGATGGAAAAGATAGATCACACGTTCGGACATCACAAACTGAATACTTGTAAGATTCATAAGCAAACAGTTGCTTATGAAATTCTGTGTATCACCTATGGTAGATTGCCTTTCCAGTAGCCTTTATTGCCCTCTTTCCCAATCAACATAATGGCCTTGCAAAAATCACAGGCGGAGGCACAAACAAAATTGTAGTCTGATCAAGACAGTGACAAAGAGGTTGAAGGATGAAGATATGTCCCGTAAAACCAGGAGCAGCTGCAGCGTCTGAAGCAAACAGGCATAGCAACAACAACTACCCTCACAGCATAACGGGAGTAGAGGAAGATGATCAAACAGAGCAGTTTAGAGGATCAGACACAGAAGCATCCAGAATTACTAACAGGCTCACCACCATAACACAACTCTGAGAATACCCACTACAGCCTTACTCTGATTTGGCAACACTGAACACATCCTAAATCCAATTCTCCATTAAGACTTCATCATCTAGCTCCTGGATTTTAAAAACAAAAATGTCTCAGCTATAAACACGAATCCAGATTCATCCAAATCCAAATCCAGAATGGCCTCTGTTACCACTAGGGAATCTGATTCAATGTTTACATTTGATAGATTAAAATGTTTACATATCTTAATACTGTCCAAAATGGCCCTTAACTCTGCTTCTGTGTTAGATGAGATACCATAAGAGTAGTGAAAAGCAAAGATCAGGCATCCTAAGTGGTCTCTGCAGACTCCTCCACTTCCACTGTCACCCGGGTTCCTACAAGAAGAACCATCAACATTTAATTTAACCCAGCCTGGGGATGGTCTTTTCCATTTAACAACAGCCACTTTGTTTTGGTAAAAAACAACTGCTTTCACCCAAGCACGACCAGCCTGATATTTTCCAAAAAGGAGTTTGACATGTCCCCTGGCATCCAGCCCACTGATTAACTAAGTACAACACAATGTTAAAAGTATACCATTGGTTGTCATTTTCCAAGCCATCCATTTCTTTAGACTCCATTGCCACCTGATAAATGGACCAGCTTGATTCTTGGGGATGAAAGGGCGTTCGTCCATGGGGGCCACCTTATGAATGTCCAAGGTTGTACATAAATGTGTGATGGAGACACATCTAACTGATGAACTATGAACTTCATTTGAAATTTTGTCTAATTGGCTGATTAAATTGGGAGATCTCTACATCAAACGATTACCAAAAATAGAAAAAAAAAATACGATGGGCCTATTTGGATGACTCATTGTGGTCCAGGCAAGAAGTTAGAAAACAAAATGATCTGTTATAACATAATTCATTATACTCAGAATAGTAGATCATTGGTTTGTAACATCACAACGTATTTGTAGTAGAATTTTCCAGAACACTAGAGATCTCCAAGCTCAGTATAAGAGTCCTTTGGTGGGGTGAGTATTTGGCTAGTGAGCCTACCAAAGCTCTATTCCATAGCTCACTGGTTAGGATTGAAAATTCGGCATGTGCTGGGACCCAATTTCCAGACCTACCTCAACTCGGCAACCCAAACATTTATCCAACAGGGCCTGCTTATCTGGATCGGATAAACATGATTAAGAGTGTTGATAAACAATTAAAGATCTCCACCATGGAACAATTGGGTTGGACCAGTTGGGATTGGGATGATCCTGGCCCAAGTTTCATCCTAATCCATGAGTTGGGTAGAGACCATCTATAATTTCATTGATATGATTGAAAATTACATATAGGGGACCACAAATGAAACCAGGAAAACCCAACAAATTCATACAAAATAGCAAGAACCATAACAAAAATCATCCAAGATGAAAGACAGGTGAACCCAGTCTAACAGGAAAATGAAAGATAAAATCAAAAAATAGAATCCTGCTTACTGTTGCAAACATGATTTGCCAAACAAATATAGTACTACGAAGTTTTCAACAAATATTTACTTCATGGTGCCCACTGTGAATTTTATTTTCTGAAATACATGCAAAAGAGCAACACATCCAATTTCTTAGTGAAATTCATAATTCGAAGCCAATAAGACTAAATCATTTAAGTCTAGTGGAACACCCAATTCTTTCTACCACATTGGAATAGAAATAAAAGAGAAATACAATAGTTCAAGAGAACAATAACTTAGTAAGCAGAGGTAGGTTAAGCAGAGAAGAATCACTTAGTTGATGGGACACCATTCTTTGAAAGGGATGTTACATGACTAGATGCTGCCCTCTCATTTCATAACAAACTTCATGGGATTGAGTCGTGATCATGACTTTGATGGCACTGGTGGTGGCAGGGGCTGTGACTGGAATTCCCATCTCTTGCAAGTCAAAGCTTTCCCAAACATCTTCCAAGATGAGGATGAACCTTTGGCCGTTTAAGTTATCCTTGATGCGCTTGGGAGCTGTGGAGAATTGTATGGACTCTGGGATCTCCAATGCCTACTGAATTCCCATCTGCACCTCCAACCGATTCCTTCTCCCCTTTGCATCAAACATCTTTAAAACCTCTAATTGCCATTCAGGCTCAATGAAATGCCAAGTACCTACATCAACCAGTTTTCTTCTTGTCAGCTTGTCCTGCAAATGGACCAATTCCGCTTGGAATCTCGCCTGCATCTTCTTTGTAAGACTCTCGATACCTGGTGCTCTTGCTCGTATGATTACTTCAAACAGATGGCTAGATTCTCTGAATTCCTCCATTTCCACTCCTTGCTGTCCCCATAATGAGAGCACTGAAATCTTGTCATCTCTCACGCAATTCCATATCTGATGCCTCATGCGTTGAGACAGAGCACTCAAAATCTGTTCTCCTCCTTTGAGCCATTGATCATCATCATCCCTAGAAGCTGCCATTTCCTAACGCTGGATTTCTCCTGCAAAATTCGAATTCCTTTCTCTTAGACGATGTTTGTGCAACGCACTCAGATCAATTTTAGGCCGAACCATCACTTGATTAGGCAACCCATGCATGTTGAATGTAGACCATCGATTTGCCTACTTCTTTGTCATGTGTGGCCCACTTGATCAATGGATACATTACGAAATTCGAGTGGGAAATGGGGATTTTATAAATTTTGGGCTGGGCCAGGATGGGCGTGGCCTCAACCAAAATTTTGGGCTAAAGCTTTCGCCTGCTGTTCTAAGCCCATGACGTGCTCAAGCCTTCAACCTTACGATGGGGCCACGTTTTGAGAAAACGTGGGGCCACGTTATGAGAAAAACAGTTAGTCCGGTCAACAATTCAGGTGAGCTACACCATAGCCCATAGGTAGCAAACCCCCTCTGTTCATCACTTTTACTAGACAACACTTGGACTACGTATAAAAGCAAGGAAGATCCAAAACTCATGTGAGCCACAGCTCACACAAAACAGCAGAGTTTATGGTCCCAACTTACCCTTATTTACCCTTGTAAGGTGGAAGGTAACTGGGATGAGGAAAACAGGACTGTATGGTCCCAACTTATTGTGTTTCTTAAATCTAAATTGATCACCACTAGTGTAACTAAATTTTAAGAATTCGTCTTAAAAACTAACCTCATCCATTATTCAAGTGGGACGACCGTCACCGTATGATTAGAAAAAGTGTACAGGGAAATGCCCACCCTTCAAACTACATCCCTCAGTGTAGCTCACCTAAATCACCAATTTTCTAAAATTTTGGACTTTATGACATGTTATGATCCGAGAGGATTTCACATAATCACATGGGTGGTGCTATGTAGAAATTCAAGTGGATGTCTCTCCCAATTCTTTTCTTTGTTGTGGCCCATCTAAATTACAAGTTAGCCTGATTTAGACTAATGTGTGATAAAATATCTAATGGTCAGAATGGATTTCACATACACATACGGTGGCCTTGTAAATAATGGCTGGGCGTCCCACTCCAGTTATTTGATGAGATTTTCCAAAGCCGACTCTGCCACCATGTGAGCTAAGCCATGATGCATGTGTTTTATCTATACCATTCATCAGTTTTGCTAACTCAATTTAAGGCATGACCTAAAAATGATGAAGATTCAAAATTCAAATGAAGGATGCCATAGAAAACAGTTGGAGTTGAATGCCCACTGTTGAAACCTTCCCAAGGCCACAGAAAATAGTGGGAGTACTTAAACACCCACAGTTGAAGTTTTATTAATTTGCCATCCAACACCTGTTCATAAGATCACATACACCTGGATGAAGGTAAAAACACAAATGTGAGCTCGATTCAACACCCTAGAGCTTTAGATCTGCCCTAAAATGAGTTAGAAAAATGAATAGACAACATGAATAAAATGCATAGAGCATAGTGGGCCCATAGAGCTTGGGCCACGTGGTGCCGTACCGATATCCCTACAGTCGGTGCTGCAAGCAATCGGTTGCTCTATGTTAAAAAATAAAAAAATTATGGGACACCTACCCAAGCAGAACTACATTGTGTACCCGAAATCCATTCCGACCATTAGATGTATAATTCCACATTGGACATGAATCTTAAAAATCAAGCTGACTTGTCATTCAGATGGGATACAGGAAAGGAAACGGTTGGGAGATAGATGTCATTCATTGAGTTCTTACAAGGAACACCATAATTATCATGGGACATCCACCCGAACTATTAGTTGCCAAAAAGTCATTTAGGCCCAGATACAGAAAATCATAACAATCTATTACTCAGATGGACCACACCAAAAGAAAGAGTTTAGAGGATACACGTCACCCTATACACTCTTTTCAATAGAGTGGGTCTGCTTAAATCACAGATTGAACTGAGCTTTGAGTACTGCCCTTAAAAATGGGTTACACACTAGATGGTTGGAGTGGATTTTGGCAACGGGTCCCACCCCATGCAGCCTACAAGTTTTGGCTGGCAAGATTCGGTTGTAACCGGTGTCACCGGGGGAGGATGAATGAGTATGGGTAGAAACGTTTTTTAATCTTCACTTTATAGTAGGAAACATTATTTGATAAATATAAATTTTAAAGGTATTTTACAGGATTTTTTATTTTTTATATTATTATTATTATTATTATTATTATTTTTTGAGGAATTTTGAGATAAAAGTCACTTTCTTTTATAATAACACCTTATTAATAATATCTATATTTTGGTACTTATTTAATTCTTCTTTAAGTAACTGCAATAATTGATGGGCAGTTTCATCATTTTAGTAAAAAACATACTTTAAAGTGAGAAAAGTAATTTAAGGTAACAGTTAATATTTGGTAAAATTATCTTTATTTTACTAACAATTTATGAAATATATAGAAGAGATATGAGATTTGTAGGAATTTAGAGAGATCTCATCCCATACCCTTCTTAACATATAAGAAAACATTCCATTTTAATAGAATTATCCTAATACTTTAACAAACCTAAATTCTACTTATATTCAAACTTTTCTTTCACACTTAAACTTATTGGACTTCGAACAGACCCAGATCCAACCCATACACTGGTGGATTGGATCCAGGGTTGAAACTCAGACATACTAATCAAAGGGGACTGATCACCTATAGGGGGCTGCACCATACTTCGTTGTACAAGGTGTTTTCAACCATTGGATGCACTGAATGTGTGTGAAGGAAAAAGAATATTTAATGCATCCACTGACTTAAAATGTCCTATACATGAGGAGCAATGCAGGTGCCTACAGGTAATTAGTTTTGACAATTAAATGGGTCAGCTCACGATCTTGCCTCAACTCAGTACTACTCATCCTACTTGAACACCTTCCAAAGAATGCTAGGCCTGAAATTCACATGCCTTGATAGAAAATATCTTGATATGAGAAAAGAGGAAAATTTCAATAGATATACATACCTGAAATTTGGCTCCTCAGCGATTCTCCAGTAGCAACTCAAATAAACTATCAAGGCATCAAGTGGTGCGGTAAGCCCGAAAGGTTTATACTGCTTGTGTTTATATATGTGTCCCAGAGGTAGATGTGAAGTCAAGTGTGATGAACAACTTTCATACTGCTTGTGTTTATATATGTGTCCCAGAGGTAGATGTGAAGTCGAGTGTGATGAACAAGTGGGTGCTTGCGCGCATGAAAGGGAAATGAAAAGAGAAAGGGAAATGCTTGCTTCTATGAGAGGGAAAGGGATGTCCTATAAAAGAGAGGAGTCTCTTTCATGGTTAAAAGCAATTTGGGCACTCTGAGTTCCCTGTTTGGAAATAGTTGTGTGGGGTTCATAGCTGATGTATCCAAGCTATTGATCTGTTGGCCCCCATCATGGATGGACGATTCCCCCAATATTTCCCAAATTGAAAGATTGTAGCCATTAAATCTTTGGCCTTTCCTCCCATGAATGTGGTTTGTTCATTCATTTCTTTTAACCTTATATTAACATGCTAAGAACAGGGAAGGCTAGAATTGACCAATTGAGAGGATATATCAGGAATGGTATATCCATGATCGGAGATGACAGATTAATAGCTTGGATAGACTAACCATGGGCTCTACATCTACCAACTAAGTTGAGAAACCAATAGGAACTCAAGCAGTTTTCATTCACATCGAATGTAAACAACAATCCTATGAGATTAGTGTTGGGGGCCTTGCACAAAACCTTAGGATCCAGCCTCCGGAAACAAACCAGAATTACGGATAATAAAGTAATGAAATGAATCAAAGCAACAATCACACACCACACGAGATTTTTACGTGGAAAACCCTCAAAGAGGTAAAAACCACGGGACATTATCCAGATCAACAATCTACTATCAAAGCAAAACGTTACAACATTCTTCACTCACGCAGGAGTGGATAAACAGTAAGAGAAACAAAGAAAATGGAGAGAACTCACCGATTGTGAGAACGTGAAAGCGCCGAGACGTAAACTCCCTTCCACAAGCTTCCTCTCTCTCTTTTTCTCTCTCTCTCACACATTTGATAGCCCTCTTGTATTGTTTTTCTATAAAAGAAAAAAAAAATCCTAAGAACCCCTATTTATAGTTTTAGGAAACTCCTTTCCGCATCTCAATTGCGAAAGGACTTGCGAAACGAAATCTGCGCAAAATCGTGGAACGAATCTACGTAACCTCGACTAGTCGAGACAAACCCACGACTGATCGAGCGCTACCCATGACCGGTCAAGTACATCTTTCAACCAGTCGAGCATCCTAGAAGAAAATATCCCAAAGTCGCTGGAGTTCGAGTCGTGTTAGGGCTCGACTTTCACGACTGGTCGTGCACAGCCCTCGACCGGTCGTGCAGGGCTCACGACCGGTCGACGACGGGTCAAAAAAACCCATCAAATCTCTCCCTTTTTGACCCAGGAGGGATCCACCTTCTTCAAGCCAGCCTAGTTTCTACAAACCTCAAAATTTTCCTTGAGCAAAGCCTTGGTCATCATGTCTGACCTATTATCATCCGTGTGGACCTTCTTAAGCTGTAACACCTTCTATTCTAAAGTATTCCTGATCCATTGATACTAAATCTCTATGTGCTTCGACTTAGAATGTTGACTTGGATTCTTACTCAAGTATATAGTACTCTGACTATCGCAAAAGCCCACGTGTTGTTCCTGCTTTAGGCTAAGTTCCTGTACGAACCCTTTCATCCAAAGCATCTCTTTATATGCTACTGTGACTGCAATGTACTCGGCCTCTATCGTTGACAATGCTATGACCTTCTGTAGCTTGCTCTACCAAGAAACCGCTCCCCCTATAAACGTGAACATAAACCCCGATGTAGACTTCCTGGAGTCTAGATCACCTGTCATATTTGCATCTATGTAGCCCTCTAACACAGGTTTTCCGTTACCATAAGCCCAACCTAGATGAGCTTCTTAGATGCCACAGTATCTATTTCACCACTGCCCAATGCTCTTTGCCAGGACTGGCAAGATACCGGCTGACAACACTAACCGCATATGCTATGTCTGGGCGTGTACATACCATAACATACATCAAACTTTTTACAGCTGACCCGTAAGGTATCTTCTACATCTCTTCCACCATGCCTTCATCTTGGGACACCGCCTGTCGTTCAATCTGAAGTGACCATCTAGTGGAGTACTGAACGGTTTCGCTGCATTCATATTGAACCGCTCTAGGAATTTCTCAATGTACCGCTCTTGTGATAGCCAAAGCTTCCTGCTGCTTCTGTCACAGGTTATCTCCATTCCTAGGATCTGTTTAGCCGGGCCCAAGTCTTTCATTGCAAACGACTTGTCCAACTCCTGTTTCAGCTTGTCAATCTTCTTAATGTCTTTTTCCATGATGAGCATGTCATCAACGTATAACAATAGAACTAAGAAATCACCATCTAAGAACTTGCGTGTGAACACACAGTGGTCTGACTCCATTCTGTCATACTCATACTTCAACATAAACGAGTCGAACTTCTTATACTATTGTCGTGGAGCTTGTTTCAGCCCATACAAGCTCTTCCTCAACTTACACACCATATATGTTCTTTACCCTTAACTTCAAAGCCTTCTGGTTGGTACATCTAAATCTCTTCTTCCGGGTCACCATGGAGGAAGGCAGTTTTAACACATAACTGCTCTTTCTCCATATTCATGCTAGCTGCCAACCCAAGCAACACCCGTATGGATGTCATCTTCACCACTGGTGAGAATATCTCCTCGAAGTCTATGCCTTTCCTTTGACCAAATCCTTTCACCACAAGTCTAGCCTTGAACCTTATCTGTGAGTTCTTCTGCTCAACTTTCTTTCTGAACACCCACTTGTTGTTCAAAGCTTTCTTGCCCTTAGGCAGTTTCACCATGTCATGAGTGTGGTTCTTATGCAAGGATTTCATCTCCTCTTGCATAGCTTTCAACCACTCCTCCTTATGCTCTTCGACTAGGGCATCAGAATAATCTTCTGGCTCTCCCCCATCAGTCAACATAATGTACTCATGCGACGAGTACCTCTTGGACGGCTGTCTGTCCCTAGATGACCTCCTCACTTGTGGCTGGATAAAGTGGGAGCTGCTCCCCTGGTCTATCTTCTGAAGGAACTCCCTCATTCTCTGCACCTTCCTGTACTCCCCTGTCATCAGGCACTACGGGAGGAATAACTGGATCCATGTCCTTTAACTCACCTGAACTAGGCTGGTTCTTCTTTGGCTTACCAATGTCTTCTATACACCGATCTTCAAAGAAAACCACATCTCTACTCCTAACGAGCTTCTTCTCAGTCGGATCGCATAATTTGTAACCGAATTTTTCATCACTGTACCCCAAGAACACACACTGTCTGATCTTCATATCGAGCTTAGACATCTCGTCCATTGGAACGTGAACGGATGTCCTGCATCCAAACATCCTGAGATGACTGTACGATGGATCCTATCTAGTTCACACCTTCTCGGGTACTTCTCCATTCAACAAGATTTATGGAGACTTGTTTATTAGATACACCGCCGTGTGCATTGCTTCTCCTCAGAACATCTTGGGCAATTTCGCATAGGATAACATGCATCTGATTCTCTCAACAATGGTACGATTCATTCGCTCAACTACACCATTTTGCTGGGAGGTCTTGGGAACCGTCTGTTCATGCCGTATACCTAGGGACTTGCAGTATTAATGAAAGTCGCCAATGTATTTACCACCATTATCAGTGCGGATGCACTTCAATGATCTACCTGTCTCTCTCTCGACCATAGCATGAAACAATTTAAACATACCAAAGACATCGTCCTTAGATTTCAAAGCATAAACCCAAACCCTTCTAGATGCATCATATATAAAAGTAACAAAATACAATGCCCCACTCAAGGTTTTTGTCCTCATAAGACCACAAACATCAGAATAAACCAAATCTAATGCATGCACTTTATTAACATGAGAAACAGTTTTAACAAATGAAACTCTATATTGTTCCCTGATAAACAATCAAGACAGGTTTTGAGAGGCATACCTGTCACGTCTGGAAGGAGCCACTTCATCGCTAGTAGCTGAAGCCTTTTTTCACTTATGTAACCTAGATGCCTGTGCCACATGTCAATAGTTGAATCTTCTGCTGCGTTCAACCCACCCTTACACACACTAAGACATGCCTTGTAAAAGGTAAACACTTCTTTCATCTAGCTGCGATCAACGAACCTTTAATAAGCTTCCAGCGCCCACTAGAAAACCGACTTTCATAGCCATCATCATCTAACCTTCCCATCGACATCAAGTTGAGGCGAAGGTCTGGGATATGCCTCACATCCCTGAGAACCAATGTGCAGCCCACATCGGTCTTCACACAAATATCACCGACCCCTACGATCTTCGATACGTCAGAATTTTCCATCTTCACAGTCCCATAATCACCTGACTTGTAGCTTGTGAAGAAATCCTTGCGTGGAGTCGCATGAAAAGAGGCTCCCGAGTCTATCACGTAGTCGGTGTCCTAACTCGTAGCCGTGAGACATATATCATAATCTGCAAAAAGAAAACTACAACGTTGCATCTGAAGCGATCGCAGTGGAATCTGATTCATCTTCCTTCTCCTTTCCTTTTCCTTTCTTGTCGTTCTTCTTACTACACCATTCCAGCAATCAACATCTTTTCTGTTACTCGACTTGCCTCTTGATTTATCTTGGGCCTTCTCACCCTTCCTGTTATTTGCTCTCCCCCGTTCATGTGTTACAAGGGTCTCTTGCTGAGTAGACCCCTGAGACTCCTCCTTGTCTCTTCATTGAAGAGACAGCTAGTAACTTGTTCCATGGATATCTTTTTGTCTATCGCGGAGTTACTTAGAGACACCACCAATGTCTCCCAACTGTCAGGCAATGAACTAAGCAAAAGTAAAGCATGCAATTCATCATTCAGGACCATCTTCATAGCGGAAAGTTGGTTCACTATATTGCTGACCTCATTCATGTACTCGGCCACAGAACCACCATCCTTGAACTTGAGATTCACAAGTCGCCTTATCAAAAAAATCTTATTACCAGCTGTCTTCCTCTCATACAACCTTTCTAATTTCAGCCATAGGCTAGCGGCTGAGGTTTCCGTATACACATGGTGGAACACAGAATCATCCAGTCATTGTCTAATAAACCCCACCGCCTTCCGGTCCAACTTCTTCCAATCATCATCAGATATATCTTTGAATTTTGCTGATATGCCTAAAATTGGATAATATAGGCCCTTGCAATAAAGTAAGTCCTCCATCTTAGCCTTCCATATGGTCCAGTTAGAACTATTGAGGTTGATCATCCTTGATGAGCCACCTTCCATAATTCTAAACCGATCCTACCCGTTCAATGAACTTGGCTCTGATACCACATTGTTGGGGGCCTTGCACAAAACCTTAGGATCTAGCCTCCTGAAACAAACCAGAATTATGGATAATAAATCAATGAAATGAATCAAAGCAACAATCACACACCACACGAGATTTTTACACGGAAAACCTTTAAAGAGGTAAAAAACACGGGATCTCGTCTAGATCAACAATCTATTATCAAAGCAAAACGTTACAACCTTCTTCACTTACACAGGAGTAGATAAACAGTAAGAGAAACAAAGAAAATGGAGAGATCTCACCGATTATGAGGACGTGAAAGCGTTGAGACGTAAACTCCCTTCCACAAGCTTCCTCTCTCTCTTTTTTTTTTTCTCTCTCACACCTTTGATAGCTCTCTTGTATTGTTTTTCTATAAAAGAAAAAACCTTAGGAACCCCTATTTATAGTTTTAGGAAACTCCTTTCCGCATTCCAGTTACGAAGGACTTGCAAAACGAAATCCATACAAAATCGCGAAACGAATCTGCGTAACTTTGACTGGTCGAGACAAACCCACAACCAGTCGAGCACCACCCATGACCGGTCGAGCACATCCTTCGACCGGTTGAGCACATCCTTCGACCGGTCGAGCACCCCGGGTGAAAATATCCCAAAGTCGCTGGAGTTCGAGTTGTGTCAGGGCTCGACTTCCACGACTGGTCGTGCACAGCCCTGGACCGGACATGCAGGGCTCATGACCGGTCGACGACAGGTCAAAAAAAACCCATCAATTAGGTGATGTAGTGCACATACTAACGGTTTGTTTAGTGTATGGTATTAGATGGGGTTAATAGGGATGAAATTGCATTTGTTACATTGGGATGGAATTGCATTTGATCTCACGAGGGATTTTTGTGTTTTTAAAAAATGTACAGGATTTCCATGGTTTTAAAAAAACATGCAATACGAGATGTTCTAAATTCATAATGAATTCGAGATCTACCCAATCTGTCCCACCCATGAATCTGGTAAAAGGCATTGTTGATGTTAGCAAGTTCTGTGGGTCCCACTATGATGTCTGGGCTATATCCACACCATCCATCCATTTTTTATATCATTTTAGGACATGGTCACAAAAATTAGGTAGATCCAAAGCTGATCAAGTGGGCCACACCACATAAACTAATGAGGATTGAAGGCCAATCATTGAAAATTTCTTGACGGTTACACGAGTTTTTGGATCAAGCTGATATTTATGTTTTCTTTGATCACTTTTGTGGTCTACCTAGCCTTTTTTTTATCCATCTTGGCTATGAAACGGTCCGCAACCCACTCTACATCAGAAATCCACACTTTTTGCTACCTAGGCCCAAACGCAATGCAAATCCAAATCTCAAGTGAGCCATATGACAAGAAAATGTAGGTAGGTAAATGCCTCTCATTGAAACCTTCCCAAGGCCTACCAGAATGTTTATACGCTATTCATATTGTTCACATGGTCATTCCTACTTGGAGGAACTGAAAATACAAAATTTAGCGTAATCCAAAACTTTTGTTCACCCCACAAATGTTTCAACAATGCAAGTTTAATCCCCTGTGGTACGGCTCACTTTAGTTATGGATTTGCATTATTTTTGGCCCATGTTCTAGCATGTTCCATAAAAAACACATGGACAGGGGGATTTCTGACAAACATTATGGTGGCCCCATCTAGCTTCCCATTGGCTTTCGCAGACAATCTGTGTCCTTGGCATTGCAATCCTCATTTTGGATGGCATATGGTCACCACCATCTTTTTGGTGCATGTAAGATTTGTCGTTGACCATTTGTAAGTCTTTGTAGTGATAAATCTCGTTCTCTAGAATTTTTTTTGGCAAGCGAATTTCTAAGGATGTTGTTGGGGACATCTTTTTAAAAATAAAAAACTTTTGCTATAAATTAATAAATATTTAGAGTTTTTATCCATACAATCATTGAAAGCACATGATATTCCAAGATCATTCTTTTGACTGTTCATATTTACCCAAACACTCATCTGGTGTTACAGCTAGAGAGTGAAAATTTTAATTTACCCTTATATGCATTTACCACGATAGAACCGAAAGCTAGCCCCGTGAAATCCTGCTTGGTTGAGGTAGTCAAATGTGATATGTTTCTCAAATCCAATTTGATTACCAGTTTTGTGAACTAATTTTAGACGTAGGTCTCAAAGACCAGCTCCATACACCATTTAGGTAGACCATATGATTGAAAACAATGTACATATTAATGCCTACACTTCAAACTATTTCCCTCACTTTCACCCACCTTAATCACGGATTGTCCTAAATTTTAGGCCTAAAGCTTGAATTTTTTTTCCATGGCATCTAACGGTTTAAGTAGATTTCACGTAATCATCATGATGGTCCCTAAAAAGACTATAAAAAAATAAAAATAAAAATGGACGTCTCTCTTCAATTGTTTCTTCTAGTGTGGTCCATTTAAATCATAAGTCAGTCTGACTTTATGGGAGTATGCTTAATATGGGATTACACATCTGATGGTGGGAGTGGACTTCGAATACACATTAGGGTGGGCATCGGTCTCTAAGACAAGATTTTCCTTTCTATATATATTTGAGTTTTTTGGATACTATGTTAAGAAAGGAATTTTTATTTATGCATACTGGTGACACCCTAACCTGTATTTGAAATCCATTCCTTCTATTAGATGTGTAATTCCATGATGTAGAGTGGGCCGCAGACACTTTCATGTCCAAGATGGATCAGAGAAGGCCCGATCAGAGGCAGAAATCATCAAGACCGTCGGAACTTTAAAGTAGACATATCTCGTAGACCAGAATGAGTTACTCGAATTACCATATATGATTTTGGGGTAGGACGAGCTACTTTAGCCAACCAACCCGGCTATGTCGGGTTACCTACACTGAATTTGCGAGATTCCATCCTATCACGGTCAAATTTCATGTTTATTTACGTTTTTACTATTTTTAGTAAGTTTTAGTTTGATTATAACTCTTCATCCGTTAGGCTTTAGGAGTTGTATCCAACACGAAAAGTGTTTAGAAAAAATTAAGAGAATAATGTGGTTAAGCTACATAGGACACTTACTATAAATAGTAAATTTACTATTTATAGTAAGTTATAAATTTTAGAGAGTTTTAGTTATAATTTAATTTTTAAACTTCTTCCTAGTCTTGGTATTTCTATTTAAAGGTTGTAAACTCGTTTATTTCATTTATCAATTAATCAATTTACAATTTTTCATGAATACTATTTCTATTTTCTTACTTTTTCCTCGTGAATTCGAGAAGTCTCTATGAGGAGTCCAGAGAAGCTTCGTGGATTCGAAGTAGTTATCCTTGAGAAAGATGGTAATCGATCACGATTCATCCATACATCATTCCACCTTAGGTTCAAGCCCAAAAAATCAAACTACATATGAGAAGGCAGGTGAGGCCCACTGAACCTGCCCATCCATTTTGCCATACCATGTTAGAATATGGGCCTGAAAATGATGCAAATTGAAAATTCTTAGTATGCCATACCACAAGAAAATGATGGTAAGTATATGCCTGCCATGAAACCTCCTTGGTCTACCATGATGTTTATATCTCATCCATACTTTTTGTAAGGTCATTCCTAATTAGATGAACTGAAAACATAAAAAATTTGCTTGATCCAAAACTTCAGTGGCACTATGAATTTTGAACAGTGGACGTTCAATGCTCAGTCCGGACCCACTTGAGTTTTGGATTTGCCTCATTTTTTATCCCATGTCCTAGCATGATTTGTATAAAGGGTTGGATGGGGTGGATTTCTCAAAAATATCACACTTAGCTTCCCATCGGTCGCAGGCAATCCACGTCCTTACCACCGCAATCCCCATCTTTTAGTTTGGGTGCATTTAAGATCGGCCGTTGGCCATTTATAGTTATTCATAATGACAAATCTCATTCTCCAAAAATTTTAGGGTAAGAGGTTTTCGAATTTTGATGTTTTCTCACGATATTGTTGTGAAAATCTTACTAAAATTTTTTTAAAATATATTATAAATTAATAAATAGTTTAAAATTTTAACAACGAGCTATTTATAATTTGGTATTTTTATGGGAAGGTTGTTCTTTTTAGAATGGAAATTACCCAACCACCCCCGTGTGTTGCTTTTCTTTAAAAGGTAATACAGTTAGTAAATTTTGTGCCCCGCATTGTATACATCTGACATCCAAGCCTATCAAACATCTACAACTAATCAATGATTACACGGATCAAAAATATTTTTGATTGAATCACCAGATGGGTTATATATGTATTTTGATGTTTTCAAATAGTCTATATCATTTTTTATAGTGTTGTTCTTCTCAACATCATAGCGGATTACATCTATTGGACGGATTGGATATCAAAAAAGTATCACATGGGCCCCAGAAATTTTCACTTTACTACTATGTAAAGAAAGAGCACTGTATGTATCATGATGATTTCACCACTCAAAAAGCACTACTTTCTAAAGAAAAAGAGCAGTGTGGGTATTATGATAATTTCACCACTCAAAAAGCACTTCTCCACCCTCTCGTTCACGGGGACTTTATTTGGTAAAATTCCCTATTTGTCAAAATTCCTAACATCTGATAATTTTTACATTATTATCCCGAAAAATATGAGTGATTCAAAATTGCTGATATTTTGAAAATTCTCCAATAATATTGTTTATCTTATTTCCCACAATAGTATCCCGAGATTTTCAACATAACAGACCTTCGTCGCACTGCTAATCCTCTGTTTGTTGAGCAAATCCAAATCTATGCCTTTTTGGAATCTCATTGACAAACTCACCGCAATTGTCCACCTTTTCCTATGATTTTGTTCTGCAAGGGTGCAGCTACACTATCAGAACCAGCACCTTGTACATGCTTCAGAATCTCACACTAAATGAATTCTGACCCTTCCAACAATGGATTTGTCTAAACATAGTGTTGAAATTGCAGTCAATAAGGAAAAAATCACATCCTTGTGGATGCTTCTTTACGCATATCATCTAATATCTACAAATTAGAGAAACCATTATACTGCCTCATGTGTCCTACTTCTTTTGGGTTGTCCTTCACTGTATGAGCCGTAACCAGGGTGACAAGCATCGATGATAACATCACAAGGTATATAAGAGTCCAGCTTTGGTGGGGTGAGTATTTGGCTGGTGACCCTACCAAAGCTCATTTCCATAGCTCACTGGTTAAGATTGAAAATCAGGCATGTGCTGGGACCTAATTTCCAGGCCTACCTGAACTCAGTAACCCAAACTTGTATCCAACAATACCTGTTTCTCTGGATTGGATAAACATGATTAAGAGCGTTGATAAAGAATTAAAGATCCCCACCATGGAACAATTGGGTTGGACCAGTCGGGATTGGGATAAGCCTAGCCCAAGTTTCATCCTAATCCATGGGTTGGGTTGAGCTCATTAGCTTATGGCATGTTTTTTTAATTGTTGGGACACTACCATCTATAATTTCATTGATATAATAGAAAATTACATCTAGGGGAACATAAATGAAACCTGAAAAACCCAACAAATTCATACAAAATAGCAAGGCCCCACGACAACATCTAACAGGAAAGACAGGTGAGTCCAGACTATCAGGAAAATGAAAGGGAAACAAAAAAAAAAAAATTGAGTCCTGCTTACTGCTGCAAGCATGATTTGCCAAACAAATCCAGTACTTGTTTACCTTTCTTAAATACATGCAAAAGAGCAATACATCCAATTTCTTCATGAAATTCATAATTCGAATCCAGTAAGACTAAATCATTCAAGTCCAGTGGAACACCCTATACTTTCTACTACATCCTAACACAAATAAAAGAGAAATACAATAGTTCAAGAAGACAGGAATAACATAAGCAAGCAGAGGTAAATTAAGCAGAGAAGAATCACTTAGTTGAGGGACACCATTCTTTGAAACGGATGTTGCATGACTAGATGCTGCCCTCCCATTTCAGAACAAACTTCATGGGACTCAGTCGTGATCATGACTTTTCTGCCACTGGTGGTGGCAAGGGCTGTGACTGGAACTCCCATCTCTTGCAAGTCAAAGCTTTCCCAAACATCTTCCAAGATGAGAATGAACCTTTGGCCACTTAAATTATCCTTGATACGCTTAGCAGCTATGGAGATTTGTATGGACTCTGGGTTCTCCAATGCCTTCTGAATTCCCATCTGCATCTCCATCAACTGATTCCTTATCTCCTTTGCATCAAACATATTTAAAACCTCCATTTCCACGACCATCTGTGACTTCCCCACTCCCTGCATCAAGATCAATTTTCCAAGCTATGTTTGTGCTCAAAGTAATTTTTGGCCGACCCATCACTAACCTGGTATATGCTGCTCTAACACTTGATTAGGCAACCCATGCATCTTGAATATAGACCATCAATTTGTCTACTTCTTTGTCATGTGTGGCCCACTTGATCAATGGATACATTATGAAATTCGAGTGGGAAATGGGGATTTTATCATTTTTGGGCTGGGCCAGGATATGCCTGGGCTCAACCAAATTTTTGGGCTAAAGCTTGGGCCTGCTGTTCTAGGGCCATGCCGTTCTCAAGCCTTCAATCATACGTGTCTGGCCGGGTTCACGACTAGCCTGGCCTGGCCCAAACGTGGCCCATTGCCTCCCCATTGAATAATGTCTTGGACGCATCGCTGTATCATCAGAGTAGTGCGTCTGGACTTTTTTCTTTTCTTTTCTTTTCTTTTCAATTTCTCGTTTATGGCTGGTTAGTTCTGCTTACAACCTCTGATTGAATGCCCATCAGTCAGTTGGCCCACATTAGGCGTTGGGACATCTTGGTACTGCCTACCATCTCAGTACTACCCACCAGATAGATGGTTTGGATCAAACTGGATCAAACAAGCACCTCAACGAGAATATTGTTGAATTGGAATTTCAGTTTTAGAATCCATGTTCACGACCCAATCGTAAGTTGTATGTGCGCCATTATAATATATGGATTAATTCTAATTTGCCAAATCATTTTAAAGTATGAGTCCAAAAATGAGGCAAATCCAAATCTCCAGTAGACCACACCACAGAAAACAGTGGCGATGAACGCCAACCATGACGGTACTAAATGGTTCCTAACGTCATGTGTTTCTTACATCTAATTTGATCACCAGTGGTGTAACCAAATTTTAAGAATTGGTGTTAAAAACTAACCTCATCCATTATTCAAGTGGACTATATAGTTAGAAAAAGTGTACAGGGAAATGCCCACCCTCCAAACTACATCCCTCGATGTGTCCCACCTAAATCACTGATTATCCAAAATCTTGGACCTTGTATATAATGATTCGAGTGGATTTCACATAATCACCAGGGTCGGGCTCGTAGAAATTCAAGTGGACGTCTCACAACTCTTTTCTTTGGCGTGGCCCATCTGAATAAAAGTCAGCCTGATTTTCTGGACATAGGACTAATGTGTGATAATGCATTCAATGGCTAAAAATGTCCTATGCATGAGGTGCCTTTATATGATCAGTTTTGGTAATTAAACGGGTCAGCCCAGGAACTCGCCGCAACCCATGCAACTCATCCTGCTTGCACACCCTCCAAGAATGCTAGGCGGAAATTCACACCAGTAATGATACAAAATATCTTGATACAAGAAAAGAGGGAAATTTCAATAGATGTACATACCTGAAATTTGGCTCTTCGGTGACTTTTCAGTGGCAAGTCAAATAAAATTAATTAACGAGGCATCAAGTGGTGCAGTAAGTCCAAAAGCTTCATACTGCGTACGTTTATATATGCAACCCAGATATAGATGTGAAGGCAAGTGTGTGGAAGAAGTGGATGCTTTCATGAAAGGGAAAAGAAAAGGGAGAGGCGAATGCCTTGCTTCTATGGGAGGAAAAGGGATGTGCTGTAGCAGAGGAGTTTCTTTCATAGTCAAAAGCAATTTGGGCACTCCGAGTTCTCTGTTTGGAAATAGTTGTGTGGGGTTCATGGTTGATGTATCTAAGCCATTGATCTGTTGGCCCCCATCATGGATGGACGATTCCCCCAAAATCTACTAAATTGAAAGATTTTAGTCATTAAATCTTTGGCTTTTTCTCAAGTGTATGGGGTTTGGTCATTCATTTATTTTAACCACAGGTTAACATGCTAACAACAAGAAGGCTAGAAGGCTAGAGTCGACCAATTGAGAGGATATACCAGAAATGGTACATCCATGATCGAAGACAAAACTGCAAAAAAAGGACGGTCCAAAACCGTCTCAAATGACGAAAAAGGACGGTCATGGACCGTCGCAAGGGCCGTCAAATTTTGACGTGTCGTATTACTTAAAGGACGGTTGAAAACAGTCATTTTTATTGACGAAAAAAGGACGGTCATGGACCGTCCTAAAAAAGGACGGTCTTGGACAGTCTCTTACGAGCCTTTACAAGACGGTCATGGACCGTCCTTAAAAAGACTGTTTACAGGACGGTCATGGACCGTCCTTAAAAAAGACTGTCGTAGACCGTCTGTAATGAGCCTTCAAAGGACGGCCATAGACCGTCCTTTAAAAGGACAGTCATGGACCGTCCTTAAAAAGGACTGTCATGGTCCGTCTCTTATGGTCCTTCAAAGGACGGCCATAGACCGTCCTTTAAAAGGACGGTCATATACCGTCCTTAAAAAGGACTGTCATGGTCCGTCTCTTATGGGCCTTTAAAGGACGGCCACGGACCGTCCTTAAAAAGGACTGTCATGGACCGTCCCTTATAAGAGGGTCAATATACACCTGTTACTTCATCATATTCTTCCTGATATACACCTGTTATATAATATATTTCATCATATTCACATTCATATCCATCTAAACCTAAACTATGTAAATCCAGCATAAACTACATTCATCCAAACAAATACTACATCCATCTAAACCCAAACTACGTAAATCCAACATAAACTACATTCATCCAAACATAAACTACATCCATCCAAACACAAGCAATCTTATCCACATTGCATTCATCCACACATAAATACATATAAGTTTAACATCATAAATTAAAAAAGGAAAAAAATCAACAGCAATTTTCTTTTTGTCTTTCACCTGAAAAAAAAAAAAATCCAACACCATATATAAGTATTAGAAGGGTTGGATATCACATGCACATAATAAAATAGAAGTTATTTGCTAGCTAAACTATATATATAGCCCAATTCATCACATGTGATTGTCATCCCAAAATCTGAATGGTCCATGTAATTCAGCACCCTATGAAACCTCTTACGGCCTAACTTTTACCTTGATCCAAAACTTTGGTGGCCATGGCCAAAGAAAATAATTTCTTCCCTTAATTTGCATTTCTCTTTGCTATAGCCCACCAAAGTTTTGGATTAAGATGAAAATTGGTCCCTAAGAGTTATCATGGAGTGTTGCATCCCATCGACCATTTAGAGTTTAGGTCCATAACACATGTGCAAAGGTGGACAGGTGGGCATGCTTCTCTGTCTCTCAACAGAAACGGACTTAGACTAAAATACTTGGTTTACCGGACAAATATCTTCTATTCTATCACATGCATGGTACATTCAACCCTTCCAATAGGTTCGGGATTGGGTTTAGGTTTAGGTTAGGGAGTTGAGATTAGGATTATGTGTAGGTTTAGGTTTAGGAATTTGAGAATACATTTAGGTTTTAGGTTTATGTTTAGGTTATAGGTTATAGGTTTAGGTTAAGGTATAGGTTTAGGTTATAAGTAATAGGTTTAGGGAATTGAGAATAGGTTAAGGTTTAAGTTTAGGAAATCGGGTTCGGGTTCAGGATAGGGTTTAGGTTTTGGTTTTCATGTTTAGGTTTAGATTTAAGTTAGTAAGTTGAGATTAGGATTAGGTGTAGGTTTAAGTTTAGAGATTTGAGAATACATTAATGTTTAGGTTTAGGAAATCGGTTTTGGGTTCGGGATCGGGTTTAAGTTTGAGTTTTCAAGTTTAGGTTTAGGTTTAGGTTAGGGAGTTGAGATTAGGATTAAGTGTAGGTTTGGGTTTAGGGATTTGAGAATACATTTAGATTTTAGGTTTAGGTTTAGGTTATAGGTTATAGGTATAGGTTTAAGTTTAGGTTTAGGTATAGGTTTAGGTTTCGGTTTAGGTTATAAGCAATAGGTTTAGGGAATTGAGAAATAGGTTAAGGTTTAGGTTTAGAAAATCGGGTTCAGGTTCGGGATCGGGTTTAGGTTTGGGTTATCAAGTTTAGGTTTAGGTTTAGGTTAGGGAGTTTAGATTAGGATTAGGTGTAGGTTTAGGTTTAGGGATTTGAGAATACATTTTTAGGTTTTAGGTTTATGTTTAGGTTATAGGTTATAGGTTTAGGTTTAGGTATAAGTTTAGGTTTCGGTTTAGGTTATAAGCAATAGGTTTAGGGAATTGAGAATAGTATAAGGTTTACGTTTAGGAAATCGGGTTCGGATTCAGGATCGGATTTACGTTTGAATTTTCAAGTTTAGGTTTAGGTTTAGGTTAAGGAGTTGAGATTAGGATTAGGTATAGGTTTAGGTTTAGGGATTTGAGAATACATTTAGGTTTTAGGTTTAGGTTTAGGTTATAGGTTATAGGTTTAGGTTAAGGCTATAGGTTATAGGTTTAGGTTAAGGTTTAGGTTTAGGTTTAAGGATTTGAGAATGCATTTAGGTTTTAGGTTTAGGTTATAGGTTATAGGTTTAGGTCTAGGTTTAGGTTTATGCTATAGGTTATAGGTTTAGGTTAAGGTTTAGGTTTAGGAAATCGGGTTCGGGTTCGGGATCGGGTTTAGGATTGATTTTTCAAGTTTAGGTTTAGGTTTAGGTTAGGGAGTTGAGATTAGGATTAGGTGTAGGTTTAAGTTTAAGGATTTGAGAATACATTTAGGTTTTAGGTTTATATTTAGGTTATAGGTTACAGGTTTAGGTTAAGGCTATAGGTCATAGGTTTAGGTTAAGGTTTATGTTTAGGTTTAAGTTTAGGTTATAAGCTATAGGTTTAGGGAATTGAGAATAGGTTAAGGTTTAGGTTTAGTAAATCTGGTTCGGGTTCGTGATCTGGTTTAGGTTTTGGTTTTCAAGTTTAGGTTTAGGTTTAGATTAGGGAATTGAGATTAGGATTAGGTGTAGGTTTAGGTTTAGGGATTTGAGAATACATTTAGGTTTTAGGTTTATATTTAGGTTATAGGTTACAAGTTTAGGTTAAGGCTATAGGTTATAAGTTTAGGTTAAGGTTTAGATTTAGGTTTAAGGATTTAAGAATACATTTAGGTTTTGGGTTTAGGTTTAGGTTATAGGTTACAGGTTTAGGTTTAGGTTTAGATTTATGCTATAGGTTATAGGTTTAGGTTAAGGTTTAGGTTTTAAGCTATAGGTTCAAGTAATTGAGAATATGTTAAGGTTTAGGTTTAGGAAATCGGGTTCGGGTTCGGGATCGGGTTTAGGTTTGAGTTTCAAGTTTAGGTTTAGGTTTAGGTTAGGGAGTTGAGATTAGGATTAGGTGTAGGTTTAGGTTTAAGGATTCGAGAATACATTTAGGTTTTATGTTTAGGTTTAGGTTTAGGTTTAGGTTATAAGCTATAGGTTTAGGAAATTGAGAATAGGTTAAGGTTTAGGTTTAGGAAATCGGTTTCGGGTTCGGGATCACGTTTAGGTTTGAGTTTTTAAGTTTAGGTTTAGGTTTAGGTTAAGGAGTTGAGAATACATTTAGGTTTTAGGTTTATGTTTAGGTTATAGGTTATAAATTTAGGTTAAGGTATAGGTTTAGGTTTCGGTTTAGGTTATAAGCAATGGGTTTAGGGAATTGAGAATAGGTTAAGGTTTAGGTTTAGAAAATCGGATTCGGGTTCGGGATCGGGTTTAGGTTTGGGTTATCAAGTTTATGTTTAGGTTTAGGTTAGGGAGTTTAGATTAGGATTAGGTGTAGGTTTATGTTTAGGGATTTGAGAATACATTTTTAGGTTTTAGGTTTATGTTTAGGTTATAGGTTATAGGTTTAGGTTTAGGTATAGGTTTAGGTTTCGGTTTAGGTTATAAGCAATAGGTTTAGAGAATTGAGAATAGTATAAGGTTTACGTTTAGGAAATCGGGTTCGGGTTCGGGATCGGGTTTAGGTTTTAGTTTTCAAGTTTAGGTTTAGGTTTAGGTTAGGGAGTTGAGATTAGGATTAGGTGTAGGTTTAGGCTTAGGGATTTGAGAATACATTTACGTTTTAGGTTTATATTTAGGTTATAGGTTACAGGTTTAGGTTAAGGCTATAGGTTATAGGTTTAGGTTAAGGTTTATGTTTAAGTTTAAGTTTAGGTTATAAGCTATAGGTTTAGGGAATTGAGAATAGGTTAAGGTTTAGGTTTAGGAAATCAGGTTCGGGTTCAGGATCAGGTTTATGTTTGGATTTTCAAGTTTAGGTTTAGGTTTAGATTAGGGAGTTGAGATTAGGATTAGGTGTAGGTTTAGGTTTAGGGATTTGAGAATACATTTAGGTTTTAGGTTTATATTTAGGTTATAGGTTACAGGTTTAGGTTAAGGCTATAGGTTATAGGTTTAGGTTAAGGTTTAGATTTAGGTTTAAGGATTTGAGAATACATTTAAGTTTTGGGTTTAGGTTTTGGTTATAAGTTACAGTTTTAGGTTTAGGTTTAGGTTTATGGTATAGGTTATAGGTTTAGGTTAAGGTTTAGGTTAAGGTTTAGGTTTAAGTTTAGGTTTTAAGCTATAGGTTTAGAGAATTGAGAATAGGTTAAGGTTTAGGTTTAGGAAATTGAGTTTGGGTTCAGGATCACGTTTAGGTTTGAGTTTTTAAGTTTAGGTTTAGGTTTAGGTTAGGGAGTTGAGAATACATTTAGGTTTTAGGTTTATGTTTAGGTTATAGGTTATAAATTTAGGTTAAGGTATAGGTTTAGGTTTCGGTTTAGGTTATAAGCAATGGGTTTAGGGAATTGAGAATAGGTTAAGGTTTAGGTTTAGAAAATCGAATTCGGGTTCGGGATCGGGTTTAGGTTTGGGTTATCAAGTTTAGGTTTAGGTTTAGATTAGGGATTTTAGATTAGGATTAGGTGTAGGTTTATGTTTAGGGATTTGAGAATACATTTTTAGGTTTTAGGTTTATGTTTAGGTTATAGGTTTAGGTTTAGGTATAGGTTTAGGTTTCGGTTTAGGTTATAAGCAATAGGTTTAGAGAATTGAGAATAGTATAAGGTTTACGTTTAGGAAATCGGGTTCGGGTTCGGGATCGGGTTTAGGTTTTAGTTTTCAAGTTTAGGTTTAGGTTTAGGTTAGGGAGTTGAGATTAGGATTAGGTGTAGGTTTAGGCTTAGGGATTTGAGAATACATTTACGTTTTAGGTTTATATTTAGGTTATAGGTTACAGGTTTAGGTTAAGGCTATAGGTTATAGGTTTAGGTTAAGGTTTATGTTTAAGTTTAAGTTTAGGTTATAAGCTATAGGTTTAGGGAATTGAGAATAGGTTAAGGTTTAGGTTTAGGAAATCTGGTTCGGGTTCGGGATCAGGTTTAGGTTTTGTTTTTTAAGTTTAGGTTTAGGTTTAGATTAGGGAGTTGAGATTAGGATTAGGTGTATGTTTAGGTTTAGGGATTTGAGAATACATATAGGTTTTGGGTTTAGGTTTTGGTTATAGGTTACAGTTTTAGGTTTAGGTTTAGGCTTATGGTATAGGTTATAGGTTTAGGTTAAGGTTTAGGTTAAGGTTTAGGTATAAGTTTAGGTTTTAAGCTATAGGTTTAGGGAATTGAGAATAGGTTAAGGTTTAGGTTTAGAAAATCGGATTCGTGTTCGGGATCGGGTTTAGGTTTGGGTTATCAAGTTTAGGTTTAGGTTTAGGTTTGGGAGTTTAGATTAGGATTAGGTGTAGGTTTAGGTTTAGGGATTTGAGAATACATTTAGGTTTTAGGTTTAGGTTTAGGTTATAGGTTACGGGTTTAGGTTAAGGCTATAGGTTAAGGTTTAGGTTAAGGTTTGGGTTAGGTTATAGGTTAAGGTTTAGGGATTTAAGTTTAGGCTATAGATTTAGGTTTAGGTCTAGGTTTAGGTTTAGGGAATTGAGAATAGGTTAAGGTGTAGGTTTAGGATATCGGGTTTGGGTTTGGGATGGGGTTTATGATTGGGTTTTCAAGTTTAGGTATAGGTTTAGGTTAGGGAGTTAAGATTAGGATTAGGTGTAGGTTCAAGTTTAGGTTTTGGTTTAGGTTAAGGGTATGGTCCCTGCAAAGCAAATACAGATATAAAGATGGCCATCCGACACAAATGCCAGGCCCCTCCAATGCTGTCCATAAAAAATGGACAGCTTCATCATGGTCATAATAGCGGTTCCCTCTTTCCAGGGAACCCCGCTCTTCCGAATAGCTCCGACGCACATCCGGGTCTGCTCCATTAATTTCGATCAAGTACATAAACACGGCATGTCCAAATGGCCAGGCCCCTCCAATGCTGTCCATAGGAAATGGACAGCTTCATCATGGTCATAACAGTGGTTCCCACCTTCCAGGGACCCCTGCTCAACATTCGGATATCTCCGACGCACATTCGAGTCTGCTCCATCAATTCTGAGCTAATACATAAACACGGGCCTGTCCAAATGGCCAGGCCACTCCAATGTTATCTATAGAAAATGGACAGTTTCATCATAGTCATAACAGCAGTTCCCACCTTCCGAAGACCCCTGTTCAACATCCAGATAGCTCCGACGCACATCCAGGTCTGCTCGATCAATTTCGATCTAATACATTTAAAAACAACAAAATTATATCTAAATGCATTTAGATACCTGGGGAAGGCCTCCCATATTCGTATTGTTGGTTACTCATCCCTTTGTCCACAAGCCACAATCGACCAACACTTTCTATTGCTACCTGTACTCTGAAACCAACACAAATATAACTGGGAAACAATATAAGGAATAATAAAAAAATGAATTTACCTGCGCACATCATTAAATGTTTCCCTATAAGAAGATGATATTATATCTTTGATAGCCACAACCTGAATGACAGAGAAAAATGCAACCGATACAGTCTGTTACAATTCAAAGGAGGAAAAAGATTTGTGGCTGCACCGATATTCTAGTACATTATGAACGGCTGCCTACGTACCCAAAAAGTCAGATTGGGATCAAGCCACTACGTAGTTCTTTACATTATAGGTACTATCTGGCAAAGAGTTCTCGCTTGGAAAAATCTTCTTGTGCAATTGCAACAAACTCATAAAGCTATTATCTGACCACTGAATTCTAGCCTTCATGCTCATCAACTCAACTATCACCGACAACTTTGTATACTCACGTTTACACGATGGATATAGGGGTTGTACCGCATCCTCCCTTAATTTATTGTATTGAGTATCATTGTCTATGTCATCTTGAGGCTGACTACCATGTTCCTCATTGACCTCATTCATACATGCATCTAAGTCATCGGGTTGAACACGACCAAAAGTATCATTAACCAAATCAACCATTCTGGGCAATAGCTCTTCATTACAATCAGTGGCAGATGTACTAGGAGCCTTGGCATTGACACCCATATTGGGAAGTTGTTCTCCATGAAAAAACCAAGTTGTGTATGTCTGATCTATACCATTCATAATCAAATGCTCAGAAACTGTACTTAGTATTTTCTTCCCACGCACATTACGACATCTAGCACAAGGACAACTATACCAATCAACACCTCTCGAATTCCTTTTCGCAAAAATAATAAACGATTCAACGCCTTTAATGTACTCATCACTCAATATATCTTTCGTCATCCAATTCTTGCTCAGGGGCATCAAATCCATTTCTGATATCACGTGCATGTAGCATATAAAAAGTGAGATACAATAAAAAAGAAACTTTTCATAAACTGTCAAAACATGTCACACATGAAAGTCACCAATCACAAAAAAATATAAATCTATATATATCCACAAATATATGCACATGATTAAGTGTAGGTTTTAGGTTATAGGTTATAAGTTATAGCTTTAGGGAACTGAGGATAAGTTAAGGTTTAGGTTTAGGAAATCGGGCTCGAGTTTGGGGTTGGGTTTAGGTTTGGGATCATGCATACATACATAAATGCATACAAACATACATGATGATACATCCATCCATCCATGCATGCATACATACATAAACACATGCATGATGACCCATCCATCCATGATCTAACAATCCATCCATCTATCCATGCATGCATACACACATACACACACAGGCGTGATGATCCATCCATCCAGTCTTCCATCCATGCATGCATACATACATACATACATATACACACACATAAATCCATCCATGCATGTATGCATGCATACACACATGCATAATCTGTCCATCCATGCATGCATGCATACGTTTCATCCATTCATGTGCACATGCATGCATATACACACATACATACATACGTTTTATCATAAAACCATACATGATGCATCCATACAAAAAAAAATAAAAAATCAAATGAAATTATTTTTTTACAAACAGATTTTTTTAATATTATTATAAACAAAACTACTGAATATTCAAATTTTCATCAGGAACTTGGGCCAGACAACAATTAACCCCAACAAAGAGTTTGAATTTCATTTAATAATACAATTGATAGCAAAGATGTAAATGATTTATAAAATGATCTGTAAAAATGTTTAGGATGCAATAAATTGCAGTCCAACTAGTTGGACTTGAGACTTCTTAATTCTAAATATTTAAGACCTCCCTACACCATTTGCTTTATCCAGATCTATGAAAGTCATGTCTAGATATTTCTCTAATATCTACGCTTCACAATCAATTGTTTAAATAGAAAAATAGCTCCAATTGTTGATCTCCCTAAATTAATTTTACAATATCCTTGTTTCTGGTTGTAATCTTTGTTCCACTACCCTCTCCCAAAGCTTCATAGTATGGCTCACAAGTTGGATCCCCTTACTGTTTGTGCATCTTTGTGCATCTCTTTTGTGCTTGTAAATAGATATTACGGTCCTCCATTCATCTAGCATGTTGTCTACAAAAAATTATAGAAAAGGCTAAATCACCAAACTAATCCGATTTCAACCAATATCTTCCATACTTTTGTAGGTATATTATCTCCCCACTATAAGAGTTTTTTGAAACGATGCAAATTTTAGAATTTTTGAAAATTTCCTAGTTTATAATAAACCTAAATTTATGGATCCTCATCTAAATATCGGCAAGTTTCTAAGAATAGAACATAAGGGCTAGGATTTACTTGATCACTGGCATTAAAAATGTTTGTAAAAAAGGCCATTTTTTCTCAATCCTTCTGTCATCCTCTGTCTCTACAACTTGAAAGTATTTGGCCTATTCATCAGGTGTAACCTGCTGAGAACATGCTTTGTAAAAAAAAAAATGAAGAACGATGGTCTACTATCAGGTGGGACCCACATGTATGAGAAAAATAGATGTGGTTATTCCTATTCGTCAGATTAATGGCCTTAAAACGAGCAGTTAAATAAAATGGCATTGGATCACATTCAGTGGGAAAATGTTAGGCAGCTAGGATTGTCCTATCAGTTTGATTTTTTTCAACCATCAGTTGTCATTTTGTCCCATGAGATGGACAATTTGCACACTGTTGGAACCTTCCTAAGGTCTAACATGAAGTATAGATGGCAGAACATGTCACACATGTGTTCAATTCCCACTGTTTCCCACTGTTTCCCAACTAAACTGTCAAAACAGACGGCCCACTTGAGCACTGGATATGCTTCCATTTAGGCTCATGCCATAAAATGAGTTGAAAAATAGATGGCAGAGACCAGCAGAGACCAGCAATCCTCATTTTATCCAAAGCTCAGCTGGACCACACACAGGAAAGAGTGGGGATTATGACATCCACCGTTGAGACTTTCGTAGGGCCCACAAACGATGTTTATTTATCACCCAACTTGTTCATAAGAGACAGCAGGAAAACACAAATATTAGCCCGATTCAAACCTTCCGCCCTAAGAAGTTTTCAACAAAGCACCCAATTCCACTGTTTTCTGTGGTGGGCCCACTTGAGCACCGGATATGCTTCCATTTAGGGCCCGTTTGGCTCGGATTGGAAGGGATTGGATGGTATGGGAAGGGATTGGAAGTCAAATCTGGATTGGCCTGGCGTGCCAAACAGTCGGTGATCTGATCCCAATCCCAGGTATCTCAAGACAATCCGCTGACAACACCATCATTACATTTAAATCCCATCAAATCCACCCTAATCCTTCAAATTTGCCTGGGACGTGTTTGGTTTGAGGGATTAGAAGGGATGAGAAAGTTTAATACCGGGATTGGCCGGGCGCGCCAAACAGACTGGATATAGCAATCCAGGGATATATCAATCCCATGGATCTCCAGACAATCCACCGACAACACCATTATTACCTAGAAATCCATGCCATCCACCCTAATACCATTCAAACCCTTCCAATCCACCTTCTCCCGCAAAGACATTTCATCAAACACATGTTGTGCATACCTTAAACATTAACAACAAATGAGTACCTGGCCGGGGAAGAGATGAAGGGCAGGGGCTGCTGGCCGCACGAGATCCGGAGATGATGCCAGTGAGGAAGAGAGAGAGAGAGAGAGAGAGAGAGAGAGAGAGAGAGTCGGGGTGGGGAAAAGCTGGGACCGGGACGGAGAGAGAGAGTGGCGCGGGTCTGGGAGAGAGACCGGGACGGCGAGAGAGATAGAGAGAGACCGGGACGGCGAGAGAGAGAGAGAGAGGCCGTCCGGCGAGAGAGAGAAGCCGTCCGGCGAGAGAGAGAGAGACCGGGACGGCGAGAGAAACAGAGAGAGAGAGAGAGACAGAGAGGCGCTGGGACGCGCGCGCCTGGTAAATGAAATGGGGAGGGGGTTGGGCGCGCTGACGGTTTTGAGCGCCCGCCCAAATTTGGGGATGGGACGGTGGCTGGTGGTCGATGCTTTGTGGGCCCCACCATGATGTAAATGTTTCATCCATTCGGTTCATCCATTTTTATAGATCATTTTAGTGCTTGATGCAAAAAATGATAGGGATATAAATCCTAGGTGGGCCACATCACAGGACAAAATTAATGAATGGATATTCACAATTAAAATCCTCCTAAGGCCCATTGTACTGTTTATTTGACATCCAATCTGTTTAGTTGGTCATAAAGACCCAAATGAAGGGAAAAAAATATTAACTTGATCCAAAACTGTTATGGCCCTCAAAACATTTTTAATGGTCAAAATTCATTCAACACTATTTCCTGTAATGTGGTCCACTTGAGATTGAGATATAAGTCATTTTTTTATCATCTCATAAAATGATATATATAACAAATAGATGGACGGCATGGATGATACACATACATCATGGTGGGCCCCATAGAGCACCGACTACCAGCCATTGGCCGGTGTCAGGTGGAGTAGCCAATCTGTTCCCCACCATAGCAAATATATGTGATTTAATCTCCATGTTTCCTACCGTATGGTCCACTTTAACCTTTAATCTAGATGATTTTTGGTTTCATGCCCTATAATAATATTTTAAAATATATGGACGGCTTAGATAAGACATTTTTAGGCCCTATATGGCCCTCATACCCTAAGCATCCTTGGGGCCCACTATGATTTATTCAATTTATCCACTCCATCTATCCATTTTAACATATAATTTTATTACGTAAGGTCAAAATTGAACCCTATAAAAATTTTAAGTGGACCACATCATAGGAAACAGTATAAATTGGACGTCTACCATTGAAATTTTTGGGAGGCCACTGAAGTTTTAGATCAAGTTGATATTTTAGTTTTCCCTTCAACCATTTATTTGTGATCTATTGAACAAGTTGGATTACAAATCAAAATCACTGTCGGCGATAGGTAGGTGTCAACGGTGGAAATCATTATTCCCAGTGTTTATGTGGTATGGTCCACTTGAGCTTTAGATATACTTTGATTGTGGACTCAACCACTAAGGGCCTGTTTGGATGGGTGGATTGGAAGGGATTGAATGGTTTTAGGGTGGATGGCATGGATTTCAAGGTAACGATGGCGTTGTCAATGGATTGTCTTAAGATCCATGGAATTGCTATATTCCCCCGGATTGCTATATATTAAGTCTGTTTGGCACACTCACCCAATCCCAGGATTAAACCTTCCCATCCCTTCCAATTCCTCGAACCAAACATGTCCCAGGCAAATTTGACTGGATTAGGGTGGATTGGATGGGATTTAAAGGTAATGATGGTGTTGTCAATAGATTGTCTTAAGATCCATGGGATTGTATATCCCAGGATCAGATCACCCAGTTTGTTTGGCATGCTCGGCCAATCTATAGGGATTTAACTTCCAATCCCTTCCAATCTACTTGTCCAAACGGGCCCTAAAATGATCTGGAAAAATGGATTGACGATGTGGATATCATAAACCGTGACTTTGGGCCACAAGCTTAAAAATAAAGTCAATCCATGACTTGGATGGGCCACACCCACATATTATAGTTGAGAGGGTTACCCTCCCATTAAAACATTCACAATCATTTATTGGGTCCACCTAGTTGTGGTTCATAGATCCAGCCCATTCACTACAGCCGAGAGGAGTCAAACCCAAGTTTCACAAACATCGAAAACTCATGTGGGCCCCACCAATTGAATACTTTTATATGTTTTAGTGATGTCTTCACATGGTTTTAGATACTATGGCTCACCTGAGTTTTGTATACGACTGATTTTTGGACTTAAATGGGACACATCAAATGCATGGTGTTGATGTTCTACATACATCATGGTGGGGCACACACAAATTAACCTCATGGGAAGTTCCCAAGAGGTGACCTTATAGTACCATTTCACTATTCAGATAACTCCTTCATGAGTGTTACTCTAACCGTGTATGGCCCACCTTGATATATTTTATGTGTATTGACATCGTCCATATATTTTTCCATCATATATTTAGGATGTGATTTCGAATCATAAGAACTCAATAATCTCAGGTGGGTCATGAAATCACTCTTATGATAATTTTTTCACCTTTGGATTTTGCTGTTTTGATGAGGCTGTATGTTGAATTTTAGGTGTTGTAGGGTTTGCTTTTGTTTTCTTGTCAAAGATTGTTTGATTCTACTAGTGGTGTTTGGAAACTAACCTCTGATATTAATTTAATTCCATTTGAGAAAAATTCTGTTTGTGTCATTGTCTTGTGTTTCTGCAAGTTCTAGAATTTTTAGTGAGACTTATGTATTGTGTTTTATTGTTTTGGAGTCCTTGAAGCTAATATGTAGGGGCCGATTGTGGATGGGTGGAGAGCAGGGAATGCCTTTCATGGAACAATCTCTGCTACCTGATTGGTGGACTTAGTACGATTAGATGGATGTCGGTCGTCTTTTTTTTTTTTTTGAGATTCCATTTGGCTTAAACTATATTCTAGTTCTTTTTTAATTAACGAGCAGCTTAAACTATATCTAAGCTGTGCAAGTTTACATCTCGTTGCTTTTGAGACGAGTTAATAGACGAAAAATGATAACATGAGAATGACCCATATTAATGTATGCATTTGGTACCAATTCTTAATGTTGCAACACCTGGCATACCTGTACGTACCTCTCCAAAGGTCACACTGATTGGATGATCTTAACTGTCTGAAATTGCTGTTGGATTAATTTGGACCATTTTCTTTTTGCCTATCCTGATGAATAATATTGACTTGTATTATTCTTTTTAAACATTTATATGCTTCAATCTCCTTTGGTCTGCACTTGTTGAAAGGCACATCTATTCTGTTGGGTAGAACACTTATTTTAATATCACGAAGATTGGGTAATCTCAACCATCTGATATTACCGTTGAATTTAGACCATTTTCTTTTTTACCAAGGTATTGAGGAACTTTGATTTGCACTTCTGTTTCTTAAACATGTATATATATTTTTTTAACCTCGAGTTAACACTCTTCTTCTTCTTCTTTTTCTTTTTTCTTTTCACGTTTAGATGTTTTTAATCCCACTTTGTGTATTGTAGGCCACATCCATTCAATTTGGTATAGATCCTTTTTTTTTTTTCAATTTTTCTTGTCAAAATACAAAATATAGTTTTCTTTTTTAAAATATATATATTTTTACATTTTTTTAATTTTTTCATAATTTTGTTTAATTTAGTTTTTTTTTTCAAAATATCAATTTTTAATCTCAGTTTTGTTATAAAACTTATTAATTTTTGTTGTCAAAATACAAAATCTAGTTTTCTTTTTTAAAAAATATATATATATTTTTACAATTTGTCAATTTTTTCACAAATTCATTTAATTTTTTATATTTTCTTTTTTAAAATATCTTTTTTTTATCGTAATCTTGTTATTTAACTTTTTAATTTTTCTTATCAAAATAAAATATCTAATTTTCTTTATATATATATATATATATATATATATATATATATATATATATATATATATATATATATATATGTATTACAATTTGTCAATTTTTTCACAATTTTGTTTAATTTTTAAAATTTTCTTTTTCAAAATATCATTTTTTAAATATCACTTTTGTTATATAATTTTTAATTTTTCTTATCAAAATACAAAATCTACTTTTCTTTTTTTAAAATATATATTTTTTTACAATTTGTCAATTTTTTCACAATTTTGTTTAATTTTTTAAATTTTCTTTTTCAAAATATCATGTTTTAAATATTATTTTTGTTATATAACTTTTTAATTTTTCTTTTCAAAATACAAAATCTAGTTTTCTTTTTTATAAAATTATATTTTGTTACCATTTGTCAATTTTGTTCACGAGTTTGTTTAATTTTTTAAATTTTCCTTTTCAAAATATCATTTTTTAAATATCACTTTTGTTATACAACTTTTTAATTTTTCTTTTCAAAATACAAAATCTAGTTTTCTTTTTTCAAATATATATATTTTTTGCAATATGACAATTTTGTTTAATTTTTAAAATTTTCTTTTTCAAAATATCATTTTCTTATCAAAATTTTTTTTTTTCAAAATTATCAACATTATTAAAAGTTCTTAATTTTTATTTCAAATTCTAGATTTTTATAAAATTACGTTTTTTTTCAAAATCTAAATTTTTTTCTTAAACTTTGTTAGTTATTTTTCTGAGTTTTTAAACTTTTTTTTTTCGTAATCCATAAATTTTTTATGGGTAAAGGGTTACTGGAGCATTAGAGACGGTTTAGGACCGTCTCTATTAGACGCTGGCAATGGGTATTGTGATTGGGTGAGAAGGACGGCCATTGGCCGTCTATAATTGAAACGGTCAATGACAGTCTCTGATTACCCATACGAGACGGTTAATGACCGTCCCTAATAGAGACGGTCCTTGACAGTCTCCAACAGAGACAGCTAAAAACCGTCCATAATACAGTCCACAGGGTGGCAGTCCCATGCACCAGGAAAAGACTGCCAACGACCGTCTGTAATTGAGACGGTCCTCGACAGTCTCAAACCACCAGTAAGAGACGGCCAATAACCGTCTCTAATTGAGACGGTCCTCGACAGTCTCAAATTTTGGCATATAAGACGGTCAGGGACCGTCTCTTATTCCAGACAGTCAATGGCCGTCTTTTATCTGCAGTTAACGACGGTTTTTGGCCGTCTTAAATGATTTGCGGACGTTTAAATTTTTAATACAATAATAAGGACGGTTAAGGGCCGTCTAAAAATTTAGAGACGGTTTAGGGCCGTCTCTAAAGTGTCTTTAAACCAAGCAATTTTAGAGACGGTCCAAAACCGTCTCTAAATAAGTCATTTTTTCCCATTTTTCACGTAGTGTGATCGAAGACAACGGATCAATGGCTTGGATACACTAACCATGGGCTCCACATCTACCAACTAAGTTGAGAAACCAATAGGGAACTCAGCCAATTTTCATTCACATCGAATGCAAATAACAAACTAGTATGATTAGGTGTTGTAGTACAGATACTAAGGGCTCGTTTGGCATCTATACTCTAATATAATAAGAGCTTTTTAAATAAGAGTTATTCTAATAAGTTCCTTTTATTTTAGCTCTTGTTTTAAATTAGCTTTTTTGGTAAAATAAGGTTTTCAAAATAAAATAATCTCTTATATGAAATAAGCACAGTTGGTAAAACATTTCACTAAGAGCTTTTTCTAAGGATTGTTGATGTCTGTTCACACCCCAAGTGCAGGGTTGTGATGTAGTAATAAACTCGGTAAGACCGAGGTCGAATCCACAGGGACTGATACCTGTACGTTATCTGAAACCAAGTAGAACTAGAACTAGACTAAGATGCGATCTAAACCAAATAGAATTTAAGAAAAAATTGTGGAATAATTATCTAAAACTTTAAGGAATTCAACGGAAGGAAACTAGGGATTCAGAGGATCCACTTGTAGAGATCAGGGAGATCCTATGCTTGCATCAGGAATCATGGAAATCAAACTGAATTTACTTGATCTAGGTTTCAAGAGATGAAGGGTATATAAATTAGAATGGATTCCATCATCTAACCATGCCCAGGAGACAAAGCAAACAACAGGATTAAACTAATTACCAACCAATCAACAATGTATGAAGATCAGGAAGGGTACTGTCATCCTATCATGCCCATGGAGCAATGATGAACAACAGGGCTTCCTGACTTCATAAACAAAAAAAAAGGGAAAGAAATACTCAAAACCATCTCAGATCCATTGTAAATTCAGTCACAACAAACCCTTAAAGATAACTGAAAGTATTCCTTTTAATTTAAACAAAAATCAACATCAGTCCATCTGAACAATAGGCACAAGCTAAGTTTCCCCCATCAGACTACAAGCTTCACCTCTTAGCCCTAGCTAAGAGGTTCAGCCTGACATGGATGGGCTGGAAAAAATAAATAAATTAAAATAAGAATAAGAAGAAGAAAAAGAAGAAAAAGAAACCTCTGCCTGCCACGTTCAACAGCTTCAATCTCCCCAGCTCACCTCCGTTCCTCTTTCTCTCTCTCTCTCCCCGCTCAGCCCTCTTGCTAAAAAGACTACGGCCTCTGCTCCCTGACATGCAGCAACCAAGCCACGTCCGGTCCAGAAAAAAAATGTCTTCACGTTTTTTTCCTTTCTTCCTAGCAAAACCAAAATCAAAACCGAGCACCTCCCAGCCTCCTCCCACACGCTGATCTTCCTCCTCTTTTTAAAGATGAACGGCCTCCTCCGAGAGCTGCTGTCGAGTCCCAAACGGAATAGGCTGCGGAACCCGTTTTTACGCAGCCAGCTTGCATAAGAACGCAAAACAGTTTGCGTTTGAATGAATTTTGAGATGGAGGAACGTCCTAAACTCCCGGTTTTCCTTCTTGGTTGGGGTAAAGACCCACTTATAAGGATTTTGGCCGGTTTGGATCGGCAATCCGGCAGTGATAGAGATCACAGGATGCCCCACAAGCTCCGGTTTTCACGGTCGTGCGCGGGCTGCGTAAACAGAGCCTGAATTGTCGACGCTGGACTCTCGGTGGGGCCCACTTACCTTGTCGCTTGAGAAATCCAAACCGTCCACCAGATTCCCTTAAAAATTTCAGTCGAGTATGGGTTGTTTGGATCAGTTTTGGTGCGGCCCAGAGAATCTTTCTTGCTACCGTTCGTTCTGTGTTTGAACGGCTGGAACCCTATCATTACTGTTTCTTCGCATTTTGCCACCTAGGCCTTAGTGGCATGGGCCATACGAATCTCATGGACGGTCCGGATCAGCTCATTGCATCACGGTGGTGGGCCACAAAACTCACCCGCAGCCTCTGCTTCTTCCGCAGGAATGAAGTCGAGTTGGAGAGGGAGAGCTCGGTCAATGGACGGTTTGACCGAGCTCTGTGTTGCCGTGCACGGCCAGTGCACATGTACACCATGCACACTCATCTCATATGGGGTCCACGTATGAATTTTTTGAGAAATCTGCACCGTCCATCTGGTTCTTCATATGATTTAAGGCGTTGAGACCGAAGATGAGGTGTATCCAGCGATCAAGTGGGCCCCAGATCAGTAATTTGTGGGCTGATCTGTCCGTTGGGCCACTTTCACAGTGATCCAGGAGCTGAAATTTTACGTGTACGGTTCATTTATGGTCCTCAGGCTACGTATGGAGTTTTGAACTGATCAGATGGTGGGAACCCTATGATCTTGCATTCTGGACACTTTTCAGGCCCCTTGAGCTTCAATTTCTCGATTTTCTTGGATCCCTGGCGTGCAAATCTGTCGATCTTGGTCTCCTAGGGTCCGTCCCATGCTCTGGTGCTTTCAGACCGTTAAATCCATGCCTTTAGTACCCTTTCCCAGTCCAGGCTCGTGAATATGCCCTACATCACAAACATGATTAAATCAGGCCGTTAAACAGTACTATGTTTGTAAATCCTGGCAACAATTGGGGTCTAATATGCAATATTTGACCCTCAACACAACCCCCAACCAGCATTTTGCTAGTCCCGAGCAAAGTATGCGAAAAATAAATTGAGAATTACAGGATAATTTCTACAAACTCAAGAGATTTATGAAAAATAGTTCAGATACTCAAATTCTAAGATTCATGAATGTTGGCATTACTTTTTCCTGAAATCAAGCTCACGATAAACCTCATAATCAAGTTCAAAATATTAGTCCATCAATTAGAATAATTCTAAATATTGAATTCCATGGATGTATAGTCCAATCTCGACTTGTCAACATTAAGATTCACCTTGATATTTAAGGATATCATTGGTAACAAATAAGAGAAATCACGATAACCCAACTTGGCTTACACCTTATCTTTTTATTCTTTTAATTTTTTTGATTTTTTCATTAGAAGTAATGCCAAGAAGAGGGATCAGATCCTCACCTACAGGGAGCAAACCTAAGGTAAAGACTGTACACCCAACTTTTTCACATATCATTCATGGGGAATCGAATCCTCACCTATAGGGAGCAAACCTATGGTAGAGACTGTTCGCCCAATCCATTCGATTTCTCAAGTTGGTTCCTTTCATGTTTAGTGATTACCAAGTTAATCCTTTAATATCGAACTGAAACCTTAATATGCAAGTGAGATGTGTCCTGCGAATTCATGACTCAATCAATGTTTACAATTCTAATAATAATTCAAACTTAGCTGTGAAATTTAATAGATAACTGAATCCAAGAGTCATGAAGTACCAACATCACACATCTTGAAATTCTAAGTGCCCTAAATGGCCGTCAAAATCACTTCGAATTCATCAGAAAGCCTGAAAAATTAAAAATTTTCACAACTTTTGCTCAAGACCAAGAAAACACTGATTAAGAAACCTAATCCCACTCCCAACCAAAAATCTACATTGTCCTCAATGTAAAAGAAATAGGCATGCAATGCACATGGGACAAAATGAGTAAATGAGAAGTAATAGGAAGATAGTACCTGGATGATGCATAGAGAGACACTTTCCAAGAGATCACAGCATGGGCGTCGGTCAGCACGAGAGAAAAGGCAACAAAAATAACACAAAATAAAATCCTACCTATACCACTTTCGTAGGTGCTCTCGATTGCATTTAGCGTATGCAACAAGCCTTTAAACCCCTAGGTTACCCCTAGTGGACGAGTTGTAGTCTCGTGAGGGTTTGCAGTAATGTTACCCACAAACATTGAACTAATGAATGAGAAAAGTGAAATGGAATGAAAATTTGGGTTGCGTCCTAGGAGCGCTAAGTTTAACGTCTTCAACTAGACAAGAATGGACCATGAATTAATCAATCTTGATAACCTGTACCTCCATCAGACTATGAGATTAATCCTGGTAAACAGGATCAGTAGAGGCATGGACATGTCCTCTGAATCAAATTTCTCGACAAATGGTTTCAATCGATGTCCATTGACTTTAAACTCCTTGCCATTGTCGGGATCTCTTATCTCAACGGCCCCATGAGGAAAAACAGTAACAACAATGTAAGGGCCGGTCCAACGAGATCGAAGCTTACCCAGAAAGAGATGTAATCGAGAATTGTACAAAAGGACCTTCTGACCAAGCGTGAATGATTTTCGCAAAATGTGTTGGTCATGAAATACTTTCATCTTGTCCTTGTAAATTCTCACATTATTGTACGCATCATTCCGGATTTCCTCAAGTTCATTCAATTGAAGTTTGCGTAGCGAGCCAGCGTTATCAAGATTGAAATTAAGATTTTTGATCGCCTAGTACGCTTTATGTTCCAGCTCCACAGGCAAGTGACAAGCCTTCCCATAGACAAGTCTAAAGGGAGACATTCCAATAGGGATTTTAAATGCAGTACGGTATGCCCATAAGGCATCGGTCAATCGGATTGACCAATCCTTACGGTCAAGGTTAACCGTTTTCTCCAAAATGTGTTTAATTTCCCTATTAGAAATCTCAGCTTGCCCATTTGTCTGTGGGTGGTACGGGGTGCTCACCTTTTGAGAGATACCGTATTTCTTCATTAAGCTCTCGAATGATCTATTACAAAAGTGTGAGCCCCCATCACTAATGATGGCTCGAGGCGTTCCGAATCGAGAAAGAATGTTTTCTTTTAGGAATTTAATGACCGTGCGATGGTCATTCTTTCGACACGGAATCACTTCAACCCATTTAGTGACATAATCCACGGCGAGCAAAATATACAGATTTCCAAACGATTGGGGGAATGGTCCCATGAAATCGATGCCCCAGCAATCAAATACTTTAATGATAAGGATGGGATTCAAAGGCATCATATTTCGACGGGACAATGCTCCCAATTTTTGACAACGCTCACAAGCTTTGCAAAACTCATGAGTGTCCCTAAACATAGTGGGCTAGTAAAAGCCACACTGCAGAATCTTGGCCGTGGTTTTTTTTGCAGAAAAGTGACCACCACAGGCCTCTGAGTGACAGAAGGAGATGACGCTCTGATGCTCATCGTCTGGTACACATCTCCTTAGGATTTGGTCTGGGCAATATTTAAATAAATAAGGATCATCCCAGAAAAAGTTGTGCACCTCGGTGAAGAATTTCTTCTTATCTTGCGCAGTCCACTGTGTCGGTATAGCACCTGTAGCAAGATAATTAGCAATATCAGCGAACCAAGGTGAATGGGAGACTCGGAACAGTTGTTCATCAGGGAACATGTCGTTGATATGGGTCGTCTCAAGGGGATCAGAGGTATTAAGGCGAGAAAGGTGATCGGCCACAACGTTTTCTACTCCCTTTTTATCTTTAATTTCCAAATCAAATTCTTGGAGTAGAAGAATCCATCGTATCAAGTGGGGCTTAGAATCATTCTTAGAAAGAAGATACTTCAGTGCCGCATGATCTGTGTAGATAATGATTTTGGATCCGATCAAATAGGACCTAAATTTGTCCAAAGCGAACACTACAGCTAAGAGTTCCTTTTCCGTAGTCGAGTAGGTTACCTGGGCAGAATTTAAAGTTCTACTTGCGTAATGAATGACATAGGGCCGCTTATCTTTTCTCTGGTCTAGGACCGCTCCAAGAGCATAATCAGAAGCGTCGCACATAAGCTTAAAAGGAAGGCTCCAGTCGGGTGGCTGCATGATAGGTGCAGTGGTTAACGTGCCCTTAAGCTTGGTGAAAGCTTCCTGGCACTGCTCAGTCCACTCGTACGGAGCATCCTTTTGAAGAAGATTACATAAAGGACGAGAGAGAAGACTAAAGTCCTTTATGAATCGCCTGTAAAATCCTGTGTGTCCTAAGAAGGATCGCACGTCTCTGATGTTCTTGAGTGGAGGTAAGTTAGAGATAAGATCGATTTTTGCCTTATCTACCTCGATTCCCTTGGACGAGATGATATGCCCAAGGACAATTCCCTTCTGAACCATGAAATGACACTTCTCCCAATTAAGTACCAAGTTCTTTTCTTCACATCTTTTCAGCACACATTTAAGACTTTCTAAGCATTTGCTGAAAGATGGACCATAAACAGAGAAGTCGTCCATGAAGACCTCTAGATATTGCCCCACCATGTCAGAAAAAATACTAAGCATACATCGCTGGAAGGTGGCAGGGGCATTACATAGTCCGAATGGCATCCTTCGATAGGCAAAGGTGCCGTAAGGACATGTAAATGTGGTCTTTTCCTAATCTTCAGGGGCTATCTCTATCTGATTGTAGCCCGAATACCCGTCAAGAAAACTGTAATAGGAATGACCAGCTAACCTTTCAAGGATCTGATCAATGAATGGTAAAGGAAAGTGGTCTTTCCTCGTGACGGTATTCAATTTCCTGTAGTCAATGCACATTCTCCAACCAGTAGTGACTCTAGTTGGCACGAGTTCATTATTAGCATTGGCTACGATGGTGATTCCAGACTTCTTAGGGACCACTTGAGTTGGACTCATCCATTGACTATCGGATATAGGGTATATAATACCCACGTCCAATAGTTTAAGAACCTCGGCTTTAACCACTTCCTTCATATTTGGATTTAGTCTACATTGTGGTTGCCGAGCGGTTTTTGCATTATCCTCAAGATATATGCGGTGAGTACAAATCGAGGGATCGATTCCCTTGAGGTCCGCTATCGTCCATCCCAGGGCTCCCTTATGCTCAATGAGAGTAGATATGAGCATACTCTCCTGTTCTTTCTGCAGGTGGGCAGAGATCACCACCGGGTATGTCTCATCTTGACCTAAATAGGCATATTTCAAATCAGAGGGCAAAGGTTTTAGGTCAAGCTTCGGCGGCTTGAGGTTAGACGGTAGAGGCACTACATCGGTTTGTGGCAATTCTTCAAATTGTGGCCTCCACCGGTTAACTTCAAGTACCGGTGCAGTATCAAGCAAGGCACACGTCTCCCTAATCATGTCATCATCAAAATCATGGGAGTGGGCCAGGCACGTCTCCAGATGGTCGGAGGATAAGGTCAGCGGTGTCGTATCTTCCACGAAAGAGTCAATCATGTTAATGTCGTGGAAATCGTCATCATCCTCGGAGTTGCTGCCGTTATTGAAAAAAATGTTTGACTCTAATGTCAAATTTTCAAAAGACATAGTCATGACACCATTCCTGCAATTGATAATTGCATTTGATGTGGCAAGGAATGGGCGACCAAGAATGACGGGAATCTGAGTGCTCATGTTATTGATGGGTTCGGTGTCCAGGATGATAAAATCTACAGGGTAGTAAAATCTATCGACCTGGACTAACACATCCTTAATTATCCCTCTTGGTACACGAACAGAGCAATCAGCAAGTTGTAGTGTGGTTAGGGTGGGTTTTAATTTACCCAAACCTAACTGTTTGTATACCGAGTAAAGGATCAGATTGACGCTCGCTCCTAAGTCAAGAAGTGCGTGATCAATTGGATGGTTCCCGATTACACATGATATGGTTGGGCTACCAGGATCCTTGAATTTCTGTGGCACGTCTTGCTTCAGGATGGCACTCACTTTCTCAGTCAAGAAGATTTTCTTTTGAATAATTTTCCGTCTTTTAGTCGTGCATAAGTCTTTCAGGAATTTGGCATATGAAGGTATCTGTTTAACGACATCAAGTAGAGGAATGTTGACTTTCACCTGTTTCAACACCTCTAGGATATCCTGAGAGTTAGAGAGAGGTTTTGGTGAAACCAACCGTTGGGGGAATGGAGCAACTGGCTTCTCTAGAAGTTCCGGTTCTACTTTTTGTGGGGCATCACTGGATCCATCATTGTTATTCTCTTCTAGTTCTTGAGGCTTTTCGGGCCTAACCGGAAGAGTTTTATCAATGATCTTTCCACTCCTAAGAGTGGTGATGGATTTAGCGTGCCCCATATGATTTGAAGAGCTGAGATCATTATTCTCGTACTGCGATTTAGGATTGGGGAGAGGTTGTGCAGGAAGCATCCCTTTTTTATAACCGTCATACGAGAATCTATCTTTTGCATAAAATCTGTAATTCCCCGCATTGCCTGAGCCAGCTCTTGTATGGGATTTTGAACCGGTTCCTCTTGAGGTTTCACTTGATTTGGATTTTGATTGAAGAAACCTGGAGGAGTAGCCGTCTGTCCATTCCTCCAACTAAAGTTTGGATGATTTTTCCAGCCAGGGTTGTATGTATTGGAGTTAGGTCCAGTAAAAGGTCTTTGATAATTATTTACGGCATTGGCTTGTTCATTCAACACTCCTCGAAAGGCGAGTATTGTAGGACAGTTTTCAGTTGTGTGAATGTTGCAATCACAAATGCCGCAAACAATTTCATTGACCTTATCCTTCTTTCCTTCCATGGCCTCAACTTTCCTTATGAGCGTAGTCACTTTACACTTGAGATCATCCTCTTCTTTCAAGAGATATAATCCACATTTTTCCTTTAATTGAGTCGGCCTAGACGTGGTGTTCGCCATTGGGTAATAGTCCCATGATTGTGTTTTTTCAGCGAGACTATCGAGGTAATCCCATACCTCGTCAACATCTTTGTTGATGAACTCTCCATTACACATTGTCTCGACCATTTGGCGCATGGAAGATGTCAGTCCATCATAGAAAAAATTTGTAATGCGCCACGTTTCAAATCCGTGTTGTGGGCATGAACTGACCAAATCTTTGAACCTTTCCCAACATTGGAAGAATGTTTCATCTTCCTTTTGGGCAAAGTTCATGATTGCTTTTCTGAGGGTAATCGTTTTATGATGTGGGAAGAATTTTTTTATGAATTCCCTCTGCATGTCGTTCCATGTGCCAATGGATCTAGGACGCAGTGAATGTAACCACGTCTTAGCTTTCTCTTTTAAGGAAAAAGAAAAGAGTTTCAGCCTGATTGTATCCTCAGATACATTAGGAAAACATAATGTAGCTATAATCTCATCGAACTCTTTCAAATGTAAATATGGACTTTCTGATTCAAGTCCATGGAATTTGGGAAGGAGTTGGATAACTCCTGGCTTGATGTCCATTTGTCCTGTGTTTTCAGGAAAAATCATGCATGAGGGCGTACTCACTCCCGCTGGTTGTAGATAATCTCGTAAAGTACGAGGCGGGGGTGCCTGTTGCACCTCATTTTCATCTTGGGTATCCTCCACCCTGGGTGGAAGTAGAGGAGGTTGGTCTTCAGCCATAACCTCAGTTAACTCAGGGGATTTCGAGCGGTGTCTAATCCTGCGATGGATAGTCAACCCCTCAACCAATCCTCCTTCAGTCAAGAAACGTCGAGTGTTGTCACGGGCCCACTTGGGCATGAAACACTCGCAGCCCTCAATCAAATTCAAAGTCTAATCCTAAGAAAGGAAAAGAAAATCTAAAAAGAAAGAACGAGAGAGTTGGAAAGAAATTACCAAATTGATGCCCCTAAGTTAAGGACCTGCAAAAATAAAAACAAAATAAGTTAGATTCTAAAAGAAGAGGAACAATCCTTTAAAATAAAGGTAGAAGTAAACTAATTTCTAAAAGAAAGTGGAAACTTCTAAAATGAATTAGGAAAGTCCTAAAACTAGAAAGTAAATTACTAAAAGAGAACTGAAAAATAGGAGGTAGAGAAAGAGCTTACCGAATTAGAAATTTCTATTTTAAAAGCCTACAAAATAGGAAGGTTAGTTTCTAAACAAAAATTCTAAAAATAAATGAGGAAACAAATTAGATTTAAAAAGAGTTAAAAATAGAAAGTGAAAAACAAAAGAGAAAAGTTTCTAAAATTAGAGGATTTTTCTAGAAAGAGAAATAACTAATCTAGTTTCTAAAAATAAACTGCTTCCTAAAAATAGAAAAAATACTAGAATTAAAATTTTTAAAATTTAAACCCTAATTCTAAAAGGTAGAAAAAGTAAAGAGATTAGGAAAGAATTACCAATTTATGGACTTATGTCAGGATCCTACAAAATATGGAAACAAGTTAGTTTCTAAGAATAAAATAAAATAAAAACTTTTAGCCTAAAGTTAGTAAAATCCTAATCCTAACCTAATTCTAAAACTAATTAATTTCAGAGAATCGTAACCGTCAATCCCCGGCAACGGCGCCAAAAACTTGTTCACACCCCAAGTGCAGGGTTGTGATGTAGTAATAAACTCGGTAAGACCGAGGTCGAATCCACAGGGACTGATACCTGTACGTTATCTGAAACCAAGTAGAACTAGAACTAGACTAAGATGCGATCTAAACCAAATAGAATTTAAGAAACAATTGTGGAATAATTATCTAAAACTTTAAGGAATTCAACGGAAGGAAACTAGGGATTCAGAGGATCCACTTGTAGAGATCAGGGAGATCCTATGCTTGCATCAGGAATCATGGAAATCAAACTGAATTTACTTGATCTAGGTTTCAAGAGATGAAGGGTATATAAATTAGAATGGATTCCATCATCTAACCATGCCCAGGAGACAAAGCAACCAAGAGGATTAAACTAATTACTAACCAATCAACAATGTATGAAGATCAGGAAGGGTACTGTCATCCTATCATGCCCATGGAGCAATGATGAACAACAGGGCTTCCTGACTTCATAAACAAAAAAAAGGGAAAGAAATACTCAAAACCATCTCAGATCCATTGTAAATTCAGTCACAACAAACCCTTAAAGATAACTGAAAGTATTCCTTTTAATTTAAACAAAAATCAACATCAGTCCATCTGAACAATAGGCACAAGCTAAGTTTCCCCCATCAGACTACAAGCTTCACCTCTTAGCCCTAGCTAAGAGGTTCAGCCTGACATGGATGGGCTGGAAAAAATAAATAAATTAAAATAAGAATAAGAAGAAGAAAAAGAAGAAAAAGAAACCTCTGCCTGCCACGTCCAACAGCTTCAATCTCCCCAGCTCACCTCCGTTCCTCTTTCTCTCTCTCTCTCCCCGCTCAGCCCTCTTGCTAAAAAGACCACGGCCTCTGCTCCCTGACGTGCAGCAGCCAAGCCACGTCCGGTCCAGAAAAAAAATGTCTTCACGTTTTTTTCCTTTCTTCCTGGCAAAACCAAAATCAAAACCGAGCACCTCCCAGCCTACCTCCCACACGCTGATCTTCCTCCTCTTTTTAAAGATGAACGGCCTCCTCCGAGAGCTGCTGTCGAGTCCCAAACGGAATAGGCTGCGGAACCCGTTTTTACGCAGCCAGCTTGCATAAGAACGCAAAACAGTTTGCGTTTGAATGAATTTTGAGATGGAGGAACGTCCTAAACTCCCGGTTTTCCTTCTTGGTTGGGGTAAAGACCCACTTATAAGGATTTTGGCCGGTTTGGATCGGCAATCCGGCAGTGATAGAGATCACAGGATGCCCCACAAGCTCCGGTTTTCACGGTCGTGCGCGGGCTGCGTAAACAGAGCCCGAATTGTCGACGCTGGACTCTCGGTGGGGCCCACTTACCTTGTCGCTTGAGAAATCCAAACCGTCCACCAGATTCCCTTAAAAATTTCAGTCGAGTATGGGTTGTTTGGATCAGTTTTGGTGCGGCCCAGAGAATCTTTCTTGCTACCGTTCGTTCTGTGTTTGAACGGCTGGAACCCTATCATTACTGTTTCTTCGCATTTTGCCACCTAGGCCTTAGTGGCATGGGCCATACGAATCTCATGGACGGTCCGGATCAGCTCATTGCATCACGGTGGTGGGCCACAAAACTCACCCGCAGCCTCTGCTTCTTCCGCAGGAATGAAGTCGAGTTGGAGAGGGAGAGCTCGGTCAATGGACGGTTTGACCGAGCTCTGTGTTGCCGTGCACGGCCAGTGCACATGTACACCATGCACACTCATCTCATATGGGGTCCACGTATGAATTTTTCGAGAAATCTGCACCGTCCATCTGGTTCTTCATATGATTTAAGGCGTTGAGACCGAAGATGAGGTGTATCCAGTGATCAAGTGGGCCCCAGATCAGTAATTTATGGGCTAATCTATCCGTTGGGCCACTTTCACAGTGATCCAGGAGCTAAAATTTTACGTGTACGGTTCATTTATGGTCCTCAGGCTACGTGTGGAGTTTTGAACTGATCAGATGGTGGGAACCCTATGATCTTGCATTCTGGACACTTTTCAGGCCCCTTGAGCTTCAATTTCTCGATTTTCTTGGATCCCTGGCGTGCAAATCTGTCGATCTTGGTCTCCTAGGGTCCGTCCCATGCTCTGGTGCTTTCAGACCGTTAAATCCATGCCTTTAGTACCCTTTCCCAGTCCAGGCTCGTGAATATGCCCTACATCACAAACATGATTAAATCAGGCCGTTAAACAGTACTATGTTTGTAAATCCTGGCAACGACTGGGGTCTAATATGCAATATTTGACCCTCAACAATGTCATTTTTAAAGATTACAACAACTTCATTGTAATAATATCCGCTACCGCCACTTGGAATCCATATTTGATGTTTCTATCATGTGGGCCCCGTCTTTGAAGTGGGTTGTCCAACATGTGGGGCACACCTTGTATGTGAATCATCCATCATGTTGGGCTACTTTGAATATGGGTTATCCATCATGCGAGATCTTGGATGTGGACCGTCCATTAGGTAGGGCCTACTTAATGTGGATTGTTAATCACAAGAGGCCACACTTTGATGTGGGTCATCCATCATGTGTAGCCCACTCTATCCATTATGTAGGTTACCTTAATGTGGACCATTCATCATGTGGGGCCCCCTTTAACATGGATCATTCATCATGTGGGCCCACCTTTGATGTCAACCACCATCATGTGGGCCCACCTTTAATGTCCACCATCCATTATATGGGTCCCACTTCTGATGTGGATCGTCCATCAATTGAGGCCCACTTAAAGTGGAAGCTCCATCATGTCGGGCATCACTTTGATGTGAGTCATCCATCATGTGGGGCCCGCCTTTGATGTGAATCTACATTATGTGGGCCCACCTTGATGTGGATCATTCATCGTGTGAAGGCACCTTTAATATGGGTCATTCATCATGCAGGCCCATCTTTGATGTCCACCATCCATCATGTGGGGCCCAACCTTTAATATGGGACATCATGTAGGGCCACACTTTGATGTGGGCCATACATCATGTGCGTCCCACCTTCAATGTCCACTATCAATCATGTGGGTCCGACTTTTCATATGGGCAATCTATCATGTGGGGCCACACTTTGATGTGGGGGCATTCACCATCTGAGGCCTACCTTTGTTGTGACTTTGCATTATTGTGAATCCACCCTGATGTGGATTATTTATCATGTGGAGCCCACCTTCACTATGGGTTGCTCATCCTGTGGGTCCACCTTAGATAGATTGTAAAGAGAAGATACAAGGTGATATGAAAATTAATTAAAAAGTTAAAGGGCAAACGTGTTAAAAAATTAACAAAAACTATTTAACCGCATGGACTAAATAAATTCTAAAAGAAAAAGTGACCCCCTGTAACTTAAAATAAAAAAAAAAAAATAAAAAAAAAAAAATAAAAAATAAAAAATAAAAACTTTTAGCCTTGCTTTTAAAAGAATAAACTCTAAAATTAGAGTTTTACTAAACATTTTAATTCGAAAATAGGAGCTTATTTTTTTTTTTAGAATAATCAAATAAACTCTTGTTAGTAGATATGCTAAACAGCCCTAAGATTCAAAGCAATAGCTCCTTCCACACAACGAAGGGAGGAGATTGCCCTTGACACAGGCTCCGAGATATCTATATACACAGAGGTGTACGGGCCCACAGATATGTCCATTACAAATCCACTCTGTCCATCGGTTTTGAAAGACAATGGTAGGACATGATTCTAAAAATCAGGCAAATCTAAAACTCATGCAGGTTATACCACACAAAATAGTAGAGATTGAACGCCCTAGGTTAGTAGAAGTTTTGTATCAAGTTGATATTTGCACGGGGTAATAATTATATAAACGGTTTTGATGGCATATACAAATCAAGACTGCCTCAGGAAGGATTCAATGATGGACGATGTTGTTCTCATTGTTTTGGCTCACCTGAGTTTTGGATCCACATGAATTTTAGAATCATGTCCTACTCTAGCCTTCCAAAACAGATGGATGAAGCGAATTCGTCCCGGACATCTCTATGGACCCCACAAAACCGTCAGGACACAGAGGAGTCAGTGGCAATTGGATGAAAGTAGCTCCTACCTGTTACCATTGGGATGTAATTATGGCCCACTATAATATTTGTGGGAATCTACCTGTGTTTGCTACCGGGGCTAAAAAACAATGCAAATCTAAAATTCAAGCGAGCCATAAAACAAAAATTGCGGCTAGCTAAATGAACTGAAAACACAAAAATTAGCCTAATCCAAAACTTTGGTCACCCCACGAATGTTTCAATAGTGCAAGTTTAATCCTCTGTTGTACAGCCCACTTGAGTTTTGGATTTACATTTTTTTGGCTGATGTCTTGACATGTTCGTAGAAGCAGATGGATGGGATGGATATTTTTATCATGGTTGGCCCCACCTAGCTTCCATCGGCTTTCACGGGCAATTTGCGCAATCTTCGTCCTTACCATTGTAATCCTCGTTTTGCATGGCGGATGGCAATCATCATCTTTTCGGTGTATGTACGGTTGGCTGTTGATCGTTTATAGGTCTTTGTAATCTCGTTCTCCATAATTTTTTAGCTCCAGAATTTCTAAAGATATAATGGGGAAAATCTTTATAAAAATAAAAGTTTTGTTATAAATTAATAAATGTTTGTGGGTTTTATCGAAGAATTACTGAAAGTGCATGATATTCCAGATCATCCTTTGACTTTTCATATTTACCCAAACACTCATCTGATGTTACGGCTAGAGAGTGAAAACTCTAATTTACCCTTACATGCACTTAACGATGGAACCGAAAGCCATGTGAAAGCCTGCCCGGTTGAGAAAGCCAATTAGGCCTTCGCCGGAAGTTATATGCACCCTATCAGGTTATGTTTCTTAAATCCAATTTGATCACAGTTGTGTGATCTAACCATAGACATAGGTCTCGAACGCCAGCTCAATACACCACATGATTTAAAATAACGTACATATATGATGCCTACCCTCGAAACTATTTCCCTCGTTGTGGCCCACTTGAATCATGGATTTTCCTAAATTTCCCTCTATGAAAATAATAATTATGGAAGTCTCTCTCCAATTGATTCTTCTGGTAGCCCATTTGCATCATAAGTGAGCCTGATTTTCTGGCAGTAGTGAGATTACACATCTTATTGTGGGAGTGGATTTCAGATACACATCAATGTGGACTTCAACATTCTAAGATGCATAGGTCTCTAAGACGAGATTTCCTTCCTATACATATTTTAGAGTTTTTCGGATTCTTAATAAGTAAAGAAATTTTTATGTATGCATACTCATGCCTACCCTGATCTGTATTTGAAATCTGTTGGGGGAAAAAAACATCAAGTCCGGAGACCCGATTATGGAATGGACCAACTCTATCAGCACTGCCCGAGAGTCCGAGGCAACGTACAAGACAAAGCCTAGATGAGATACTTAGTTCAGATTCCTGGAAATTGAATCTCAACCAAGATCTTAAGGGTCAGGAGCCATAGGTAAAGTAAGACACACAAAGTTGACTCGGTTAACGAGGCAGTCATGTCTAAAGGGACCGATCGATGCCCTGGAGTTAAAAGCAACTTGACCGACCATAAAACAGACCCATACAAAGGTCGGTTATAGTGTTAGTTATCGGATTAAGGAAGAACGTCGGCCATAAGCCGATCCTGTTCTGTCCGATAGGAGGCAAAAAACTTTATCCTTGTAGCTAGCCGAGACTCGTCTGTTACTTAAGTCGGTCAAGGCCGAGCTGAGCAAGGAAGAAACAGTGTAAGCTTAAATATTGTTCCGAAAATCATGGAAAAAGATTTTCGATCTCGAAGATCTCGGGATCGGGAAATATCCGTAAGTAGATTACGGCTAAATCAAATCTCCTAGAAATCAGGGAGAGAATCCCCGTATGGCGGGACCCTCCCTCTCCTATAAATGAGCGACATTTTAAAGGTGAAAGGTATGCAAAAGTTCTCTCCTAGAACCCCTCAATACTATAAGACCTAAATTCCTAGCCTGACTTTAACATTCGAGGGTCCCTTGCTCTAGCCAGGGTCTCCTTTGTCTTCTTCTTGTGCAGGTCTTCGAAGGTCCAAAGAGGGTGAACCAGATTTTTGTATCAACAGTTTGGCGCCGTCTGTGGGAAATGATACAAAAAGTCATGTTCCAGGCTCTATCCAGAAGTGTCAAGCAAGCGTTAATGGTGAGAACTAGAAAAACTGGTCCTAATGAACCAAATGAGGTTGATGACGCAGGACCGTCAGGTCCAGACGGGGTCCAAGGAGCTCAGAATCAACCTGACAATCAACAAGGTTTTGCGACTCGTCCTGCAGCCTCTGCCGCAACTAGGAATACCCAGCAGAATCGAGAAAATGGACGGTTGGATCGGGAAAGGAGCTCAGAGCCGACATAAACATTATGAAACAAATGTTGGAGCAGATGCACCGTTAACAAACTCAGCAACCTTAACAAGAACAGGCGATGAATGTTCCGCAACAAGTTACCGACCTTCATCCCACCGCCCCGCGGTCGTTGGCACAGCCCAGTCAGCCCCGTGGGCCGTCCGGGCTACCGTTCATTGATCTCCGACACGAGATAGATCGGAGGAGGCACGGCCGACCTTCTGTGGAAGGGATGGTAAAAAGTAACAAGCCTTAGAAAGCTAACCTTCAGGACTTTAAAAAGGAAGTGCTAGAGGAGATGACGAATATGAAGCATAGTCGGGATGCATATTCAACCAAGACAGAAATAAAAGCGTCCCCGTTCATCGATGAAGTGATGCAAGCTCGACTGCTGGAAAGATTTTGCCTCCCGCAGATTACACCTTTCACAGGCAAAACCGACCCAACAGAACACATCGAATGCTTCCGAACGTACATGGAACTGCATGATGCCTCGGATGCCGTGATGTGTCAAGCTTTCTCCCTCACCTTAGCCGACGTAGCCCGACTTTGGTTTAAACAACTGAAACCAAAGTCCATCAGCACGTTCGTGGAACTCAACGATGCTTTCTCACCAATTTCATTGGCGGGAAGAAGAAGTTAAAGCCCCCCGCGCATCTGAACAACATAGTTCAGAAGGAAGGAGAGCTACTGAAAGATTACATCAAACATTTCAATTTTGAATCACTCCAAGTTCGGAAACATTCAGAGGAGACGACACTCAATTCTATCATGCAGAGCGTCAGGGATAAACCGTTTTTGGCATCCCTGGACAAGAATCTGCCTGAGACTTTGACTGAGTTCATAACTCGGTCAGATAAATATGCGGACGCCGAGGAAACAAGAAACTTGTGTGAGGCCGCTCAGAACGCGAAAACCCCAGTCAAAGAGTCAGCCAAAAAGGAAGTTGACTCGACCGGAGGAAAGAAGCGTAAGGATGACCCAACACTCGACGAACGTAAGTTGGGCAAGCGACCCGACCGAAGGTTTTCTACATACACCCCGCTTAATAAACCTTAAGAGCAGGTGCTGATGGAAATCAAGAGTGAAGGATTTGTCAGTTGGCCGAATAAGCTTCGGAGTAATCCGAACCGGCGGAATAAGAATAAATATTGTCACTACCATCGTGACCATGGCCATAGTACGAGTGATTGTTATCATTTAAAGGAAGAGATCGAAAGGCTTATCCAAGAAGGTCGGCTTGGAGAACACGTCAAAAGAACCAGAACAGTGGAAGAATGCTCAGGGAACAACCGACCCACAGAGGAAATCTGGACTATTGTCGGTGGTCCCCGCGGCGGGGGCAACTCAAATAAAGCTCGGAAAAGTCACGCCAGAAGCATTAGTCAACCCGAGTCCGAGATCCTGATCATAGCTCGACCTTCGAAAGAAAAGAAGAGAGAAAAATATTGCATCTCGTTCACCGATGAAGATAATCGAGGCATTCATCATCCCAATGATGACGCATTAGTTATCACTCTAACCATCACAAACCAAAGGGTGTTCCACATACTTGTCGACACAAGATCATCTGCTGACGTACTGTTCACTCAGGCATTCGATAAAATGGGTATTGAACGATCGACCTTACGGCCGGCACATACCCCATTGATCGGATTCTCGGGAGGACAGATACTGCCAGAAGGTATCATCTCACTGCCACTTACTGCTGGAAACCCTCCGCATCAGGCAACAGTAATGGTCGACTTTCTTATTCCGATTAATCGTCCATTTATAGTGTTATACTTGGCCGACCCTCTCTGAGTCTCCTCTAAGCCGTAGTATTTACATGTCATCTCTCTATTAAATTTTCGACTGAGTTGGGAGTGAGAGTTATTAAAGGAAATTAGCAAGATGCAAGACGCTACTATGCAACAGCCGTAAAAGTCCCGACCGAGGTATCAGTGATCGAATCACTAGATCCCCGAGCTGAAACTCACGAGCGAGGACAACCAGTGAAAGACCTTGTTTTAGTATTGGTCGAGACCAACGGATCTAAACTGTACAAATTGGCTTGTCTCTATGATCGTTATTGAAAAATAATCTGATAGCCCTGCTTCGGCGATACCCCAAAGTATTTGCATGGAACCATAAAGACATGCCGGGAATCGACCCATCTGTTATCACACATCGACTTAACATCGATCCGACCTACTGGCCGATCCGACAGAAGCGACGTCCACTCGGTCTTAAAAGGTACATAATTATTGAAGAAGAGGTTAGCAAGCTCCTCAGGGCTAAATTTATAGAAGAGATATACTACCCGGAATGGGTAACCAACGTCGTACTTGTGAAAAAAGCCAATAGGAAGTGGCATATCTGTGTTCACTATACTGACTTTAATAAAGCCTGCCCAAAGGATAGTTTTCCTCTTCCAAGGATCGATCAGTTGGTGGATAGCACTGCGGGGCATGAACTTCTTAGTTTTATGGATGCTTATTCGGGGTACAATCAAATTGTAATGCATCAGTCTGATAAATCTAAGACCACCATTATCACCGACAAAGGACTTTATTATTACCGAGTGATGCCGTTTGGTTTGAAAAATGCTGGAGCGACTTATCAAAAATTAGTGAACAAAATCTTTGCTCGGTTGATCAGCAGAACCATGGAAGTTTACATTGACGATATGCTCGTCAAAAGTGTACACGCCGCCGACCATACAGCCAACCTAAAAGAAATGTTTCTGATCCTACGTAAGTTCCAAATGAAGCTGAACCTGATCAAATGTGCCTTTGGTGTAAGCTCTGGAAAGTTTCTCAGATTCCTAGTTAGTCAACAAGGAATCGAGGTAAATCCGAAGAAAATTAAGGCATTGCTTGATATGGAGTCTCCGAAAACTATAAAAGACATACAAAGATTGACTGGACGAGTAGCGGCACTCAACCGTTTCCTCTCCCGAGCCACCGATAAATGTCTCCCATTTTTTAAACAATTGAAGGGACGACAAACGGTGGATTGGACGGAAGAGTGCGAAGTAGTGTTTCAGCAATTAAAGTCTTACCTTGGGTCTCCGCCCCTCTTATCGAAATCCGAGCCGGGAGAAGCCCTATTGTTGTATCTTGCGGTGTCCGAGGCAACGGTTAGCTCGGCACTGATATGTGAGCATGAAGGAAAACAACTGCCAGTTTATTACGTCAGCAAAGCACTACTACTAGCAGAGACGAGATACCCACTCCTGAAAAAAGTGGCCCTAGTGTTGATTGTCTCTTCGCGACGACTTCGGCCATATTTTCAAGCTCATACAATTATCCTCATGACTGATCTCCCACTACGTCAGGTCCTAAAGAAACCAGAAGCTTCAGGCTGACTCACGAAGTGAGCGATTGAACTCAACGAATTCGATATCCAATTCAAGCCAAGAGTAGCAGTAAAGGGGCAAGCCGTGGCCGATTTCATTGCTAAAGTGACACCACGAGAAGATTCAATAGCTTGGAATACCGAGTCTACTGAAGAATTGACCACCACTTCTCCCGAGTCAGCGCCCAACCCAATTCCCTGGAAGCTATATGTCGATGGCGCCTCTAACTCTAAGGCAAGTGGGGTAGGAGTAGTGCTGGAAACTCCTGATCAAACCTACATATAGTATGCCTTAAGACTTGGATTTCAAGCCTCGAACAACAAAGCAGAATATGAAGCTTTATTGTTCGGCCTCCGACTCGCGGCCAGTTTGGGCGTTATGCATCTCAATGTTTTCAGCGATTTACAATTGGTCGTCAATCAAGTCGCTGATGTGTATCAAACATGTAAAGAGCAGTTGAAAGCATACATAGAGAAAGCCAAAGAGTTAATCGATGGATTCCAATAGTGTGTGGTTACTTGGATCCCTCGGATAGAAAATGCCAAAGCCGATCTGTTAGCGAGACTTACTTCAGCCGATGAGGATGACATACCGAGGTCCATTCCAATCGAGTAAATCGCTGAACCGAGTATCGGTGAACCAGTTAGCTCGACCGTACATATAATCGATTCGGAGCTCACTTGGCTCGACCTGATTATCCGATATCTCGACAATAAAAAGTTGTCTGAAGATCACGCCGAGGCTCGACGATTAAAAATCTGAGCTTCTCGCTACACCATACTCAACGGGGTGCTGTACAAGAAAAGTTATTACGCTCCGTTACTGCGATGTCTAAATCCCAGAGAAGCCGATTATGTACTACGAGAAATACATGAAGGAATATGTGGAAACCATTCAGGAGAACGATCACTCGTGCATAAGGTTCTACGTCAGGGGTACTATTGGCCGACCATCCAGCACGACGCTCGTAAGCTTGTCCACAGATGCGATAAATGTCAACGACTCACAGCCATTCCGAGGCAACCTGCGAAGGATCTGACTCCAATGACCGGTCCCTAGCCCTTCGCGCAGTGGGGAATCGATATTATCGGACCACTACTCATAGGAAAAGGACAGACCAAATTCACTGTCATAGCAGTGGACTATTTCACAAAGTGGGCACTGAGCCACTAGCAAGAATAACCGAGTAAAAGATCACAGACTTCGTGTGGAAGAACATTATCTGCCGGTTCGGGATACCTCGCACCATTGTTACTGATAATGGGCAGCAGTTCGACAATAGTAGATTTCGTAAGATGTGCGATAATCTCGGAATCAGAAATGTATACGCATCACCCCATCATCCTCAGACGAATGGATAAGTCGAGGCGGTCAATAAGATCATCAAACGGCATCTCCAGACTAAGCTTGACCGATCCAAAAGAGCATGGGCCGAAGAACTCTAAAAGATATTGTGGGCCTACCGAACCACGGTTCAAACCGCTACAGGAGAAACCCCTTTCTCCCTCACTTATGGCTCGGAAGCCGTTACTCCGGTCGAGATTGGGCTGCCCTCAACCAGAATCAATTTGTTTAACGAAGAGGATAATGAAGAACTCTTAGCCCTCGGACTTGACCTTATGGACGAACAAAGAGAAAGAGCTCAATTACGAACTATGACTCGACAGCGACAAGTAGCTCAGTTTTATAATGCCCGAGTCAAGGTCACACGATTTCGAGTCGAGGATATGGTTCTTCGAAAAATGTTCCTCAACACTAAGGAAGTTGGTGCAAGTACACTGGGACCCAATTGGGAAGGACCCTATGTCATCTCAAGCACCATCCGACCAGGAACGTATCGATTGGAAGACTTAAGCGGACAGTTGCTACCCCATCCGTGGAATACCGAGCATCTAAAAATCTACTATCCCTAGGTCAGTGCAGCGAAGCGCTCAGAAAGATTCAAAACTAACGAGCATGTAAACTGAATCAGGACAAATAAAAGAAAACTGAGTACATTCATTTATCAGTGCGTTTATTACATTGAGCTACATCTAGTTGTGGCATTACATTGATAAAGTGAAAGGCTTAAAAGCAAAAGGAAAGGTCGGTTGTGACACGCAAACATCTTCCTTGGCCGTGGATACTCTCGAGCCCGTCCTGGAGCTCGGTTTGTTTAGAGAGCTGGTGTTAGTGCCAAAAATGGAGCTACCTTGGCCTCGACTTCGACACTAGCCACAGCATCAGCAGGCTTGGCGGCCTCAGCCTCCATGTCTTTAGGACCAGAGACATCATCATCGAATCCCGACAGATCAAGGTTGGGAAAAGATTGCTTCATCAGTTAGATGCAAGCTATGTATCCACTATGATACAAGTGATCCCTCTCTTCCTCAAACTCTGGGGATTCAAGAAAGGCCTGCACAGTCTGATCTTTGGCCTCCGTAGCCTTGTTGATGGCCTTCCGAATGGCTGCCTCAGCCTCACCCTTGGTCTGAGCCAACTTATTCGCGCAAGAGGCATGAGCTTGACGGATTCGCCGACTCTCTTCTTGAGCCTCTGCCAGTAACGAAGCCACACGAGCACACTCGGCTTTAGCATCAACAGTGGCCTTCTTAGCGAGTCCCAACTCACACGACAGAATTTCAGCCTGATTCAAGGAAGCCTCGACTTTCGCTCCTGCCTCAACTGCCTGCTTTTGAGCGACAGTCAAATCCAAGCAGACCTTAACCAAACAAGGAGCCAACTATACAAGGAATAGTGAGGTTAGACTGAGTCACTAATAGAAGAAATTATGAACAAAAAAAAGAAAGATTACCAACGTTACCTCAAGAAGTATTTTCGCCGCATGACCAAGAGTTTGCAGCGAAGAGGCGTTGTAGAGACTAGCGAAGTCTCTTTCGTTCCCATGAGCGATGGCTCAAGGGATCGTCCCCGATACCACCCGTTGGAAAGACAAAGGTTCCTGTTGAGTCATCCCTCCTCCCGAAGTCTCCCCTCTCTGCTCCTCTCTTAGTTCCGAGACCCGCTCTGCAACGGGCCCCAGTTCAGAAGCAACTTAAGACTCAGTAGGAGCCGCTCCTGCCTCTTCCGCCCTCTCTTCGGGGTCAAAAAGCATGACGACAGTCGGGACTACCGGAGCAGGGGTAACTGGTGCGGATGGCTCCTCAGCCTTCGGAGCCATCTTCGCCTTCTTTGAAGGACGAGGATCTGACATAAGCATTGACCTCGGAGGAGCCTTCATTTTTTACGCCGATTTAAGGAAAGGTCGAGGTTCAACCATCTCTCCATCAGATAAGGTGAAGAGTTAGATAGAATCCAATAAAAATGCGTCAGAATAAATCGAGGATACCTGTCATGGCAGAGTCTAGGCCTGAGAGAAGGAGACGTTCCGGTTGAAGAAGAGCCTTCCAAGACCGATCTTCCAGACTTAGCCCCCTCAGATTCTTGATTCAAGCTAGAGCACCAGCTACTAGCTTCGGCCTTCTCTTGGGGATATCTGTAAAACGCGTTCAGTCAAACTCGGGAATGTCAAAACAAAAAATATATGGAGAAAGGAAATGCTGAGTCACCTACTTCAGAAAACGCCCGAGGAATACGAGATTCGAAGAGCCTAGGCTCGGCAGTTTCTTAATGACCGCATGCCCAGAACCACCTCTCTCTCCAGTGTTTGTTGGAGGTAGGAGGGTCGATTATCAAAGGACCGCCCTTGTTCCACCAAGCACATAAAAAGTACCAGCCGGGTTGTTGAGGGTTTGGCCGTATTTGGTACAGATAAAGGAACTCGTTCATAGTCAGTGGGGGTTGCTCTGTCTCGGCCCACAACACTGAACATCCAAATAAGTTCCTCCACCCGTTCGACACTATCTGCCCAGGAATGATTCGGAGTAGGGACAGAAAATCCCGAACAAAGGGTTGGAGGGGCAGACGTAAGCCACATTGCATTGCGACTTAGAAAATTGTGACCATCTCAGCATCAGGATGGTCAGGCAATTCACTTGGAAGGGGAAGATGAATAATAACCGAGTTGGGGACATGACACCCAACTCGGATCCTGTCTAAATCTGCCTCAGTTAAAACTGATGGGATTGGACCCTTTTGATCATCTCCTACTTCTCCCTCGGCAGCATCTCCCTCTTCATCTGCCGACTCAACGGCCCTGGCCGACCTTCTGAGGGGAACCGATTCAGTGGTTTCCTCTAACTCCTCATCCTCTTCTTCCAAGTCATCCACAGGAAAGCGGGGGTTAGGTCTCCCAGGGGCAGTCACCAGAGACGCCCCTCCGCCGGAAAGACCCGCCAAAGCAGGACGTTCCGTTGAAGTTCCGAACGTTTTTTCAGAGAACTGGAAAGCTTCATTGGCACTAATCGCCATCTCCGCCAGCAACGAGGGCGATGCTGAGACATTTCAAAGATATCCCGTTTCATCCTCATCATCGAAAATCTCTTCCCGGGGACTTGAAGAATGCGCTGCCATTAAAGAGTCGAAAAGAAAAGAGAGGGAAAGAGAACTCACCGGAGAGGAGAAAATCGCATAGTTGGTGAAGCAAAAAGGAGAAGAAGGGCGAAAGTAATAAAGGAAGTGGGGAAATGCGAAGACAGGCAGGGAGGAGGAGAAAGGAAGAAGAGAAAATGGGAAAGGAGAGCTCGCGTGAAAATGGGAAACAAATCCCGCTCTCTCCTTTTATACTCGAGCCACGTGGCAACTTCATTTAAAGAGGAGTCAAATCGACGCCTGCTTCGACTCCCCCTCTCGACACGTGGCGCACGCCGACTGACGCAAGTAATACCCTCGCCACGTGTTCAATGCTCATAAGTGGACGAAACGTTCTGACGGCTGTCTGCTCGTGCGACCTCGAGAACCGAACCGACGCTAGTTAAGAATGACACAAGAAGCATTAAATGTCCTATCATAACCTCGGTCTCCAAGGCATAACGACTCAAAAAACTCGTTACTCCTTAGTGTCAACCTAACTAACACAAGGAGTAGGGGGTTTACTATTGGGGAAAAAAACACCAAGTCCGGAGACCCGGTTATGGAATGAACCAACTCTATCGGCACTGTTAGAGAGTCCGAGGCAATGTACAAGACAAAGCCTAAAGGAGAGACTTAGCTCGGATTCCTGGAAATCGAATCTCGACCAAGATCTTAAGGGTCAGGAGCCATATATAGGCAAAGTAAGACACATAAAGTTGGCTCGGTTAATGAGGCAGCCATGTCTAAAGGGGCCGATCGATACCCTGAAGCTAAAAGCAACTTGACCGACCATAAAACTGACCCATACAAAGGTCGGTTATAGTGTCAGTTATCGGATTAAGGAAGAACGTCGGCCACAAGCCCATCCTGTTCCGTTCGACGGGAGGTAAAAAACTTTATCCTTGTAGCCAGCCGAGACTTGTCTGTTACTTGAGTCGGTCAAGGCCGAGCTGAGAAAGGAAGAAACGGTATAAGCTTAAATACCGTTTTGAAAATCATGGGAAAGGATTTTCAATCCCGAGGATCTCGGGATCAGGAAACATTCGTAAGTATATTACAGCTAAATCAAATCTCCTAGAAATCAGGAAAGAAATTCCCGTATGGCGGGACCCTCCCTCTCCTATAAATAAGAGACACTTCAAAGGTGAAAGGTACACAAAAGCTCTCTCCCAAAACCCTTCAATACCATAAGACCTAGATTCCTAGCCTGACTTTGACATCGGAGGGTCCCCTACTCTAGCCAGAGTCTTCTTTGTCTTCTTCTTGTGCAGGTCTTCAAAGGTCCAAAGAGGGTGAACCAGATTTTTGCATCAACAAAATCCATTCCGATTTGTTAGATGTGTAATTCGTTGTTAGGATCAAGCCCCAAAAATCAAGCTAACCTGTGATTTAGATGGCCCAGGCCAAAGGAAATAGTTGGAGATAGACATCCACCATTAATTGTTTACGGTGCTCACTGTAGTGATTATGTGAAGTCCACTCAAACCATTAGAAGCCAAAAAACTAAAAACAAAACCAAACACAAAATTCGGACAAACAATTTGGAGAGCGGGCATTGTCTGTATTATTGTTTCAAAATGTATAACCCATCCAAAAACATATGCAGCTAGTTTTTGAGATCTACACTGAAAATTAGATCGTGCAACTAGTGATTGGATTGGATTTCAGAAATAAATTAAGTTAGGCTCACCTTCTGGTTTTTTCTAAGGCCTAATTGACTTTCCAATGCGGCTGCGTTTCGACTCTGCATGATTCCTTTGTAAGGATAAGTTATGCTTTTCACTCTTTATCCGTACAACATGATAATATAGAGATGTTTTCCAATATCATTGTAATTGGAAGAATTTTTGGATGAAAAATTTTAAATTAAAATTTAATAGAGTTTTTTAATCGGAAATTTAAAATTCCCTCATATTAGATATGGTAAATCTGATTTTTTTCCTTTAATACAATCTGTCATGGCCAAAAACACCTTGTTGGAGAGTCCATTTGTAACCGAAACCACGGCTCCCACCAAAATTGCATTTGTCTAGCTATGAAACCATGCGAGCCCTGTAGTACTGTGTTTCTGAATTCTACATTGACCATCAGTTGTGGGATCCAATCTTAAGTGCACGTCTTAAAAATCATCTGAATCTTTGATCCATGTATACCAAACGATTGAAGGTGTACAGGGTGATGCAACTCTGCAAACTATTTTACATGGGGACTCATCTGAAAAACAAATTGTCTTCATTTTTGGCTTCCAACCTACATTTTGATGGGGCATATAATGGTTTCAGTGAATTTTCGGATAATAATTTCCATGGGCATTATAAAAACTCTACAATAGATTTCTCATCCAACTGTTTGATTTAACGTGGTCTATCTTAATCACAGATAAGAACGATTTTTTAACCTTGGACCTAAGTTGGAATCATACATGGTTTGAATTTCACAGGCACATTTTAGTATTTCATAATTTTTTTTAGTTAAAGATAAGAATGAAAATTTCTTTTAACTAGCATAATGTAAGTGGATTGCTAGATGTGCCCCACCGCCGACTTAGGGTGAAGGCAAATTGGCTAGTGGTCGGTGCTATTTGTGCCCACCATGATATTTGTGTTTCATCCATGCCATTCATCCATTTTTTTCATATCATTTTATGACATGGGACAGAAAATGGCGTAGATCCAAAATCTGAAGTGGAACAGATCAAAGGAAACGGTGTTCAAAGAATGCCCACCATTAAAAACTTTTCAAGAGTCGCAAAAGTTTTAGATCAACTGAATTTTATTTTTTCCCTTTATGAAGATCCGTACAACCTAATCGACAGGTTGGATGTGAAATAAACATTGCCCTGGGCCTTAGTAGATTTTTATTGGTGGAAACTCAATCAGTGTTGTTTTCGTGTGGTGTGGTCCACCTTAGATTTAGATCTTCGTCACTTGGGATCAAGCCCAAAAAAGATATTGGAAAATGGATAAAGGACGTAGATAAAATTAATACTGTGGAAAGACATCAACACGACGACTAACCACGTGGCTAGTGGCAGCGTCACTAGCTAAACTAAGTCCGAATTGTGTGTCGATGTCACCAAGTTCCACACCCCACCGTCAATTTTGTAACAGCTACTAATCAAACTTATGGGTATAACACACGCCACACACACCACGGACCTACCTGGTGTGATAACATTACCAAGTCCTGTGGGACCATCATGAGATATGTGTTATATCCAAACAGTCCGTCTAGTTGGCGGGCTCATCCTAGGGCTTGAGTCGAAAAATACGATAGATGCAAAGACCAAGTTTACCATACTGCTAAAAGCAACGGGGATGAATATCTACCATTAAACCCTCTTAGGTGTGGAAAATCTTTGGATTAAAATGATATTTGTTTTTCATATTCATCCAGGTTTCCGTGACCTTATTAACACATTGGATGGAAACTAAATGTTATGGTGGGCCCTATGAATGTTTTAACAGTAAAAATCAATATTCCCAATACTATTTGTGGTGTGGTCCACTTATTTATATGCTAATCATTTTTTCGGATCGTGCTGGAAAATTATCTTGCAAAATGGACAAACGGTATGGATATAACAAATACATCATTGTAGTGCCCATGTAACTTTGATCTCTCTTGAACTGTTTGTACAACTCAGAGCTGAGGAGTGTCACACGTACCCACACAGCCAGGTCGATGATGTGTGGCGGGCGCGGATTAGCTACTGACAGGTTGAGCAGGGAGACTACTCATGAAGTGACGTCACCAAGTTCCATGGCCCACCATTATATATGTTTGGTATCCACACCGTCTATACATTTGGAGAGATCATATTGAGGTATGATCCAAAGAATTATTCTGATCCAAAGCTCGAGTGGACCCCACAACAGAAAACATTGGAAAGATTGACGCCCACCGTTAAAAACTTCTAAGTCCCCAACAGTTTTCGATCAAGCTCATATTTGTGTTTTCCTTTCTTTCGTGTACGCGTTAGCGCATAAACAGGTTGGATCTTAAATAAACATTACGATGACCTTAGGAAGGTTTCCACGGTGGGCGTCACCTTCCCCACAGTTTCCTGTGGTGGGGTCCACTCCAGCTTTGGGTATGCCTCATTCTTTCGATGATGCCCTAAAATAATCTCTATAAATGGATGGACATACATACATCATGGTGGGCCCATAGAACTTGATGACCTCACTTCAGTAGCCAGTCTCGCTACTTACAGTAGCTAATCCGCGTCTGTTTATGGTACACCACCCAATCTGCTTCTCTATAATCATCAACTCTCATGACCTTTTATAGTTTAAAACCAGGACAACGGAAGAACAATCCATTTCCAATGGAAGACGATCTGAGCTCCTGGATGATCGTGCTGTACGAGCTCCCTTAAATGCTGAAAGAAAGCCGTAGGTAACCATCAGGGCTAGGGCCGTTATCCCTTTCCAAATCAAAGACTTCTGCCTTGATTTTCTCGGGAAGAAAGGGTTTCTCTAAGGAAGCTGTCTTCCTTAATTCTGGATGCATAGTTTGAATTTGCTCCTCGAATCTTGGCAATGGAAGATTATCCTCATTGGGAAAAGAATTTGAACAGGAACTACAAGAGAAGGGCCATTCAATTCCTATTCCCATGCTCTTTTTTATCAACTCCTCTTTGGAATGTAAACTTCATGAAACTCACACAGTAGCTCAACTAGGTATCCTGTTTTGACATTATTTAAGTTCCTTCTAAAGCTTACGTTCCAAACGAATTTAACCCTATTTCCATAATATAATCCCTCCCTTTTGCCCAACATGTCATTAATTCCAAATTTGGATCATCCAAATAAGGGGTGTTTGATTGAAATGCCAAAAGCTGTTTGGCTCATCTCAATTGCAAATAATTATACCTTGTTTCTCCAAAATTACTAAACTTTCCTCTTTCACACCCTTCCCTTCTCCCTATGCTAGTATGACAATATGTTTCGTAACAAGTATAGCTGAGTGTAGCCTTTGTGATTCCTTTGGAAGAACTAACTTCATTGATTGATGCACCTACCCTTATTATCACATTTAATTTAGATTTTAATATACATCAAATGGACATGCTTCCTTAGAAGCAAATCATGTTTTCATATGCACAGAGTACCAATAAAATTAAACATATTACAGATACGATGCTTTTGAGTCCTAGTTGTAGGAACCTTCTACTAAGTTTCCACTTCTTCGAACTGACACTCCCACTTCTAATCCCACTGCCTAGGTTTTTGCACTTGCTAACATTTTGGAAAAGAAAACACTTTCTTGTTGTAGTGCCTGAATTAAGGTATCCCAAAATGGTTATGTAACGACCATTATGTAATGGTAACAGCAGTAACTGCTACGTGTTGTAGGGTCATAATGGCCGTAATAGCTATTATGGAAAAATCGACCTGTAACAGCCGTACGGTAATAGTTATTTTGGAAAAATGTACATGTAACGCCATAATGATCCGTTAAGGGTGACAATAGGAGAATGGGGCATTCACAACATTCTAGATGAATATGAAATGAATTCAATATCTATAGCAAACAATCGAGGGAACAGGGATCACCCTGCATGATACCAGGCTCCCCTTGAAGAAACCTTTTGAAGTTCTATTGATGAAGAATAGAAAATGAGGGGTTTAAGATATAGGCTTTGATTGTGGTCTAACAGGTAAATCAGGAACTCTCAATTGATGAGGACATCACGCGCACGCACACTCGCACACCACCTCCCCTATGCACATACACAAGGAGGAGGGCCCCACCATCGATCTGGCTCGATGATGACATCCAGGGAGGGCCTCCTACTTAGAAGATAGAGTTTTGGTTTGTTGGAGTGGGCCTGATAGTCAAGTAAAGCCCATCATAGGATCTCATGATCGTGACCCACTAGTCTGATTGAACTCATATTTTAGCTTTTGCTTAATATTATTATTTAGAATATTATGAACGTTTTAGATTTCGTTGATTAGTTTTTATTTTGGTTTACTTTATCGTCAAGTAATAGGTTGCGCACATAGCGTGAATTTGGGGTTAGGGTTTTTCTTATAAATAGACACCCCTTGTAGTTTTTTTCATTCATTGAAGTTGAATAAAAATTTCTGTATATTTTTCTGCTCTTTTAGTATTCTAAGTTGTGGAAAAATTCAAGTGGGTGCGAAGCCCTCTATTTTCGAAGGGTTAACTAGCATGGTGCGAAGCCACGTCCATCCCAATCTGCCCCTATCTTCTATCATCTATATTTCTCCCATTCTATGATCATCCTCACTTCAAATCTGCCTGTTTTGCAGCCGTTCTTCTTCTTACAGCTAGTTTCTAGAATCTGGCCCTGCAGGAGGGCCGAAACTTCGACGGAGCACTGCGCCCAGATCGCAATTCGGATCGCCACGAGATTTGGAAGGTTTGTAGTCCCCCCTGGCCGACCAAAGCCTAGAGGGCCATTTTAGGATTCGAGCCCATAGCGCACGTGTGGCTAGCCTCCTGTGCATGTGCATCAGGCCCGGGAAGCAGTCTGCATGCGAGAGCTGTCATTTCGTTCAGGTTTTCTTCCTATTTTCCCCTTTCACACCAGTTTTTCATAACCCTAACCCTAGATTGCGTGATTTCTACTTCGTTTGCCCCTTTTCTTAACCTAGGGTTTTCTGAATTGCAATTTGTGAATCCTTTAGATTAGGAACTGATTGCTGTGCATGTGTGGATGATTATTACTTATCTTTGAGCATCGTTTGGTTCATAATTTTTACCGATCCATCCCTAGCCAGTGTAGGCTTAGACTCGTGCAGATTTCCCTTGTTTGAATGCTTGAGCTTTTGTGTGGGATGTGGAATTATTATGTAATTGTTTTAAATTAGTATGATCTAAAGCCTGAGATCTTGCATATCATATTTAATTTTCATGTCTTGCATCAAATTAGTATCAGAGCAGGAGGTCTCGTGTTCAAGACTCCTTACTGGGCTCGAGTGGGGTAGCACGTGGGATGCGGGGACACACTCGGGGTGGGTGACCCATGTGATTTGGGGCCCACGGGAGTCGGAGGTGATTAATGCGCATTTCACACCGGGCTCGAGTGGGGTAGCTCGTGGGCTGCGAGGACACACTCGGGGTGGGCGGCACATGTGATTTGGGCCCGCGAAGGGGGTTCGGCCGAGGTCATAACCCATGCGATGTGGGGCCTTAGCTATGAGATTAAGGGATTAATTCGCCATACTCTAACAGTTCAAGCTTTTAGAGCAAGTGGTTAATTGTCCTGCATTACCAATTGATGCAATCATATGCCTTTTTCCAGGGGCAATATCTTAGAAAGTAGATTAGTCATCACTCTCTCCAATTAAACATGTCTATATTGAATTGGTTGAACAAAAGAAAGTGTGAAGTGGAAATTGGAAAATATATTTCTAAGAACAAAAAATTTGTAACCGAGTACAATTTTAATAGAAAAAACTTGTGATTTTCTGAAGTTGACTGAACCAAGTTGCTCCTGTTTGCGAAAATCTTTTGAATATCCAGTTGAAAATAGTCTTAAAAAATAAAATAAAATAAAAAGAAAAGGAAAAACAACAACAATTGAAGATGAGTTAACAAGTGTATGCCCTTGTTTTTAAGTAAATTTGGGATGCCTAACTATAAACTTTATTCATCACTGATTGAAGTGAACAAAATGATAACTGTCAGCAAAAGGGCTTTTATCAATTGTTATAACCGAATCTTAATCTTCTTTGGGGCCAGTTTATGCATCAACCTTGAACTAATCTCCTTCATTGTAAGTGTTAATAGACTTTGGTGCATCATGGTACTACATCCTGATGCACTCGGACCCTCTAATTCCTGCTTTTTCTATGGCCCATGCATTTGGGACTAAATTCGCCTTTCTTAGTATATCTTTGTTACATATTTTGACTTCGAAGTTATTGTATCAAATGATAAATCTTCTATTACAAATTTACAATTGAATGATCAAGGAAAATAAAGGGAAGACAGTAATTTTAATTAGAATGGATCTGAAGATCAAAGAAGTGAATGGGAATGAAAGACAATTCCAGTGAGGAGGAAGATTGAATAGGTTGTCTGGTCTGATTCCTATACCTTATTTGTCTTCAACATCAATTTTGATGGTAGGTGGATGTGGTCCTCTGCCTGAAGAATTTTAACACATCTCTGAAGTTATAAAGTTGGAATATTTCTGAATTTTAGGATGTGGTCTTGTTTGTGGTTATTGTGGATGCCTTAAGCAAAATGTTGGATTAGGGGCTTCGGTGGGGCTCATTGATGGATTTGAGGTGGATAAAGGAGACTTTTAAGTGTCCCATCTCCATTTTACCAATGATAGAAACCTATTCTGGGATGTGGAGGTGTCGAAGGTGGACAATCTTTGGAAGATTATTTGTTGCTTTGAAGTAGCGTCAGGCTTAAAGGTGAATACTCTCTAGAGTGAAATGTTGGGTGTTGACATTCTTAAGGTGGAAGTCTAGGACCTTGTGTAGGTGTTTTGGTGTAAGGAAGGGTTGTTTCCTTCTTCGTACTTGGGGCTCTTGTTCTATTTTGGGAAGCTTGCGAAGCATTTCTGAGACAAGGTGATGAACAAAAAGGAGAGGAAATTGTCGTCATGGAAACACAAACGCTTCTCTAGCTCTTTTTTTTTTTTTTTTTTTTTTTGAGGGCGCAAGAATCTGTAGGAAGAGGAGAAAGAGTTCCTTGGCTTATCTTAACGGCTCTTGGGTATATTGATTTCTTCTAAAGATTTAGATTCATTGGTGTGGGTCAAAGATAAAACCGAGCAATTCACAGTTCAGTGCTTTATAACCTTCTCATTGGGTCTCCATCCAATAAGGAAGCAGCTCATTTGGTCTTCTAGAACCCCCCAAGGTAGCGGCATTGGTTTAGTGGGTGGGGGTGGAACAAGATGCTAATGATTAATAATCTTCATAGGAGAGGAATGGTGTTAACTAACATTTGCTTGCTATGCATGCGTAGCAAGGAGTCAGTCAATCATATCTTATTCATTGCATCTTCGTGAGGGAAATGTGGGAAAGATTCTTGGGTATTTTTGGGATGGCCTGGGTGATACCAAAATCAATTGAGGGCTTCCTACAGTCTTGGCATGGGGTCAGTGTTGGCAAGAGAGGAAGTAGATTATGGAGATTGATTCTAATGGCCGATTTGTGGGCCTCATGGCGAAGAGGAGCAACTGCTGCTTCTACAATCTTTGTGGGGTAGCATCAGAGGTGTTTAGGTGGGCTGAGTTGAATGAAATGGAGTGGGCTTCAATCTCAATTATTCTAGACGATTGTGATCTATCTTGCATTTCTTGGGCTTCTTTGTACTTCTTCTGGCTGTTTTAGCTCTCATCAATAAAATCATATCTCTATATATATATATATATATATATATATATATATATATATATATATATATATATATATATATATATAAATTTTTAATCCTAGAAATCGCAGTGTTGAATGTGAGTTTTATATTTGTCACGTTCAGATATGCCAAATCAGATTAAAAGACAATGTTTTGAACAGTTGGAAGTTTGGTGTCTAGAAACTTGTTTTTTATTTTGTGGCCAAAACAGGAGTGATTTCAGGAGGGATCAGGATTAGGAGCATAAGGAAAATCACAGAGTGAGGATGGAGGTCAAAGATATGGATCTTTTGTCCATTAGGGGACTAAGCTTCAAATATATCACCAAACTGCAATGATAGGAGAAAGCAAAAGCTCAGAAAGAAACTATTGATGGCAGACTAAGAGGGAGATTTGTTTGAAGGTTAGTGTTGATTTCAAAGTCTACTCCTTAGAAGATGTTTCTGCATGGGTAACTTCATGATGTTGCTGGGTGGAGTTACGAAAATGATTCGGTGCTCTGTCTTGTTACTTCTATCTTCAAAATCGTGGTGGATATGGTTCTCAGTTGGTGGTAAGAAAGAGGGACTGTTATGGTACATCATCTATTGAATGCCTTTTTTGGTTCCTCTAAAGCAATCGTGTGGCGTAGGATATGGGGTATCACGTTGATGGTACAGGAGGAGGTGGAAGAAGCTTGGAAAAGAAATTGCCACTCCTTGACAGAAAAAAAGGGAGCCCACCATGTCTGTATCTTAAATGTAATTTACTAATCTGATATAATGCATCTGTAGCTTGAATGGAAAAGGTAAAAGAGTCGTGCTTGTAGACTATTTAGGCATGCTTTTTCTTTTTCTAACTTGCCATTAATTATCCTTTTTATTTGATGTCTAACAGCTCTTCTCAGCTGTATATATTCCAAGGACCATCGGAGTTGATGCCACTTGTAAGTCTGAGGATATCACTGTTCATTTTCTATGAAGATATAGTTGATATTTGGTGTATAAGGGCGTAATAAATGAGTTAACGAGCTTGCATGCAGCTTCATGGGATATTCTACCTGTAATTGTGATTTGAATTTTTTAAGTTCTTTTGGGGATGTGTGCTGGTGCTTGATCTGACGGGAAGAAATTGGTTTTCTTTTCTTTTTCATTTTGTTCTCAAAAATACAACGCCACCACCTACTCTGGAATATCATATTTTGTTTTGAAGGGGTACAGGTTACGGATTGTGGTTTTGCCGAAAACCCTTTCATTTTTTCACCTATTTGAGGATTTTTGGGAGTGCTCATTTTCTCTAATTGCGATTGTTAGTCAAGGAAGTGGAAACTTTTGTCTGTATAGTTATAATTTTTACACTTGTGTGCCATTTGTTTTTTTTGCTGTTCTTATGTTTTATACAAGAAAGAAAAGTAAATGTAGTTACAACAATGGCTCAGAACAAAAGCCAAGGGCCGAAGACAAGCTCAAAGAAAAGAAAAGAAAAGAAACCAAAAGGCTACAAAGGACACCACCAGACTTGAAAAGGATTCTATCTTCTTGTAATTCAAGATTGTCGTACTGTCCTCCATCTCACCTTTATCTTTCAACTATTTGCCCTGATCATCGTGGTGTGTTATATCATTCGTCTCTATGTTAGTTTTGATTACGCATCAAAACTTGCCGACTTGACTGACAATCCGTCTACTGATATTTGCATCAATGCATCTGCCAATCGATAATTTGATCTGTTCATTGATCTATCTCTAGATCCCTTCATCAAATTCCGATATTTCTAGATCCCTTGATCAAATTCTGATCGATCTGCAATCCATCATATCTGCCATCTTTTTTCATCATTGTTATTTGTGATGTCTTGTTCAAGTACTTTTTCCAGGGGATTTTCACGTTATTCTTTCTTTTCAAGAATCTCAGATTCTCCAAGGGCTATCAACACGTCAGGCCTGGTTTCCTTCAGGATCAGATTTAGAACTTTTCTGAAAAGATCTTCACTAAAATCACATTTCCGAAAGTGTTATTTACAATAAACAAGTTCCCAAGGGCATGAAACTTTCTTTGAAACCAAAATTGACAAGAACCGTGTAGAAAGAAAAGCAAATAGATGCAAACTTTGTATGAATTGAAATTAAATCTGATGTGACAGTATAGAAGAACATATGAAGTGCTTAGATAAATGAAAGTCTGAATGCAAACGATTAGTGTACTGTTATTTCGAAGAAACTTTCAAGTGTGTTTTTCATTCGAGGCCAGAGTTCCTGTTCAAAGTTAGTTTATATATGTGGGGTTCGTGGTTGATCTATCCGAGCCATTGATTTGTCGGCCCCCATCATGGATGAACAATTCCCTCAAAATCTCTTAAATGCATTAACGATGTATTTGCATGCTAACAATAGGAAGGTTAGAGTTGACCAATTGGGAGGTGGGAATGTTCCATCCATGCATCACCTCTTGTGAGACGATCCCTTCTCTCTTTAGGATCAGATCAGCATCACCGAGATTGGAACAAGAAGTCTTTTGGGAACGTCTTCCAAAATGTTAAACAGGAAGAAGATGCAATTACCTCAGCGGAACAGGCCCTTTTCTCTTCAAGATTAGATCAGCATCACCTCTTGTTGAAAGACGCCATAGCTCACCTGGGAAAAACCCTCTTACAAAAAGAGATTTATTGGAAGCAAAAATCCCGCAACGAGTGGCTTCAGGAGGGTGACAGCAACACGAAAATTTTCCTCCAGTCAGTTATGGAAAGAAGACAACAAGCGACGATACACCAAATCACGTCAGAGTCAGGTATCATCCTCTCATCCCAGGATGAAATTGAATCAGAAGTGGTTCACTATTTCAAAGATTTGTACTCAGCTGATAGTAAGCCTCGGTCATGGGAAATAGTGGAATCTATCCCACGATTAGTCACAGATCTGGACAACGAGTTTAAGACTTGGAGGAAGTTAACGCAGCCGCTTTCAACATTCCAGGAGATGGCGCTTCCTGTTTGAATGGCTACACGGGCAGTTTCATTACTCTATACTAGGAAATAGTTGCAGCAGATGTTCATGCAGTAGTCTGTGATTTTTTCGCAGGAAATTTATTCCTGAGAAGCTTAGGCAACACGCTCATCTGCCTCATCCCATAGATCCCAAACCCTACCAAATTCTCAGAGTACAGACTGATAAGTCTATGCAATTGCCTCCACAAACTCATATCCAAAGTCATAGTGACTAGGCTAGCCTCGATCCTCCCTAAACTGACATCAGAAGAGCAAGGCGACTTCGTTCAAGGCCGAAATATATCAGAAAATATTGCTCTAGCTGATGAATTGCTGGTAGAAATAGACAGGAAGATAAGAGGAGGGGAATGTTATTATCTAGCTAGATATGCAGAAGGCATATGATAGAATGGAGTAGAATTTTGTTAATTGCATTCTTCTCCAGTTTGGATTCGCAAGCGACTGGTTGGTCATGGCGGAAGGGTTCTGGAAAGACATGTGGCTGTCAACATTAGTAAATGGCAAAATGGCAGGCTTCTTTCAGCCTTTACGAGGTCTCCGACAAGGAGATCCTCTTTCTCCGGCTATTTTCATCCTAGTGTCGGAGGTCCTGAGCAGGGGACTCCATCGTCTTTTCCAACAAGGTATTTGCTCTCCTTTTCATGTTCCTCGCTCATGCCCCTTGATTTCTAACCTTTTATTTGCAGACGACACGATTGTATTTATTAATGAAGGTAAAGCATCTATTCAAAATCTCATATGCTTTCTCAAGAAGTACGAGGCTACCTTAGGCCAATGGATCAACTCTAGGAAAAGCCGCTACATTGTCTCGAAAAAGACCCCACAATTCCGAATTCATACAATCACCCATCTTGCCGGCTTTAGGCAAGATAAGCTTCCCATCATGTACCTTGGAGTCCCTATTTCGAATGAAAGGCTAAAAGCTCTCAACTTCCATCATCTCAAGCACAAAAAGCTTATAGGAAAACAGCAGGATGGAAATCAATAACGTTGACTCAAGCTGGGAGGATTGTGCTAATTAATGTGCTTTCAAGTCAACCCATCCACACTCTAGCAGCAACCAACATTAATTCTAGCCTCCATATGCAAAGAAATGGAAACTATGTTCGTCATTGTTGTCGAATGCGATTACATATGCGTATATGCGATCGCATATGCGCATACTGTTGATAAAATCGCATATGCCATCATGGCATATGTGATCCTGGCAAATATGTCATGGCATACTTTTATATGCGACCAATATGCAATCGCATATGCGATTGCATACTACATGTGATCACATATTTCCCAATAGCCAAGAGCGGAAGAAATTTTTTTATTTTTTATTTTTCCAATTTGGAGAACTTTTGCCTATAAATAGGCACTCATATCCCCTCCATTTTCACTATTCTTTACTCCAAAGCTTTAAATCTCTTACTCTTTTTCTCGTAAACCTCTTTCTCTCTTACTCTAATTTCTCTACAATTATTTCAATTATTTTTATTTTTTGTATTTTATAAGTTGTGCTTACTTTTTGTGAACCAAGTTGTAAGTTATATCTTATAAGTTGTTTTAAGTTATCCATTTATCAATAAAATTTCTTTGTTCGAAGTTTATAATAATTAGTTATCTTTTAATATAGCTTGTTGATTGTTTTGTTAAAATTTATATAATATAATATAAGTAATTAAATATCTAACTTAATGAAACACTCAAACTATAATGAAATAAGTAAAATAACCCAATCCAATCATGTGTACTAATTGGACAAGTTTTTTTTTTTTTTTTTTTGTTTTTGTTTTTTTAATTTTTAATAGAATTTTTTCAATTTTTTTTTTCAAATTTCTATTAAAAAAAAAGAGTCATGGCATATGCGATTGTGCGATTGCATATGCGAACAACATATGTTGATCGCATGTGATTGCATATGCGATTTGATAACATCGATTTTTGTAGACTTTATGTGGGGAGAGATAGATAATAAAAAGAAACATCACTGGGTTAGCTGGAGAGGATATGCTACCCAAAAAAAAGGTGGCTTGGGCGACAGGAGGCTCCAAGAGGTCATGGTAAGCTTCAACATGACAATGTGCTTCTCCGCACTCAAAGGGCAGTCCTTGTGGGCAAAATTTATCCAAGTTAAATACTTCTCCCGTTTCATTCAAAAACCCACCTCGGCCATGCGCTTCGGATCCAAGGTATGGAAGTCTATTGCTAGATACCTTCTGTTGATGCCAAAATCTGGCCGTGTTGCCTCACCTCCTAGTAGCCAAAGTATTTGCAATTTACTGAAGAACAAGAGAAGATACAGGGGGCGCCAGTTAAGGCCGGGAACCCTCCCATGCCTAAGTTATGATATGGACTTACAATAGGCGTAATAGAATCAGAGTATTTGTCATCCCTTTCACTGTAGATGAGGCCTTTATTTATAGCCTTTGGTCTCAGAGACGTATATGGCAATAACTCTTGGATGGTGATTGTGTATTATGGAAGAGATCTTTTTCTAGACGTGTTGTGATCGACTTCCTAAAATTGTCAACGAATATCTCAGAGGATAATCCTATCTTCATATATTGTAAGTGTATTTGTATTCTGAGGTGGTGGTCGATATCCGAGGCCGAGGTTAGTATCTGAGGCCGAGGTCTTTGATCGAGGCCGAACTCTGAGGTCGAGGTCTTTGGTTATGGTCGGCCTCCGAGGTCGAGGTCATCCCTTGAGACCGTGGTCGGTACCACCTTAGGTCGGCCTCCAAGGCCGAGGTCGGTATTCGAGGCCTGTCATTGAGGCTGAGGTAGAAATAGCTGACACCAAAGGTCAAGGTGATTTTTTGGATCTCAAGCAATCCATAGTCATCCAGTCTGGCTGCTCAGCTCATCTGTCTCATACATCTGGTCAGTAAATTTTTACCCATAACACCTTCCATTCACTATCCACAGCTCAAGGTGGATGATTGGCAAAGGAGAGGTAAACCTCTACAGGGAAAACTAACTAGGAAATGGGCTACTTGCATAAGTGGATGGCGTTAGAGTTCCGGTTGAAATGATGTCCTTGAAGGTAAAAGACCTTCCCACTCCAAACGGATGCAATTTAACCCTATTAGCAAAACATGTGTGTTCCCATCTTCTTGCCAGGATAGCAACAAGCAAGATAAGCATATCAAATGACGAAGATGAGCTGATCTGAACATCATCTCCATCACAAAAATTCACTATTAAATCAGCATGGAACGTCTTACATAGTAGAAGTCATAATCAGGATTGGGCAAAATGGGTGTGGCACAAGCTTATCCCGCCAAAAATATCCATGTTGGCATGGAAGGCGTTGAAAAGAGCGATCCCAGTCGAAAAGGCAGTGCAATGCCTTGGTGTTCACACATTCTCAAAATGTGTATGCTATGAATTGTACTATGGGCAGCCCTCTCTGGGAATCCAACCATCCTCCTCTTTACTAGTCACGGAGTAGCATAACAACTCTGATGGTGTTCGCCTCATCCCCATTCCAACACACAGAGCGGACAACACCTCTGAAGGAGTCAACAAAGAAACATAGCCCATCCCAGTTGCGCCTCCTTTTCAGATCAGTAGTTCATCCTCAGGGATTGATGAGGAATCCATCGATCACCTTTTTTGCAAAGGTAGACTAGCAAAAGAGGTGTGGTCTTTCTTCAACAACATTTTTTTATGTTCACGAAGGTCATATCCACTCTCTGGAGCAAAGGCTAAGCATATGGACCAATAGAGCCAGCGATAGCTTGAGATTTCTCAGACTACGAGGCCTATCCCCAAGCATCATTTTGTGGGAAATCTGGTTGGCTAGGAATGCAAATAGATTTGATAACGAACCCATCGTTGCATCAGAAGTTGTTGCTAGAATAAAATGATGGCTTGGGGAGTTATCTCACCAAATGCCATAGGACGGTTTCTGCCCTTTCCTTCAACAGGTGGCCCTCCAGGTGATGGATAACACATTCACACAGGGAAGTTGAAGGAAACCTCACTATCTCATATGGACTCCGCCGATAGAGGGATGAGTGAAGCTCAATGCAGATGGATCGTCTCAAGGAAACCCAGGAGAGGGGGGAGGAGGAGGGGGAATTTGTAGGGATCATCAAGGCAACCTCATTTTCGAATTCCACCATTACTTTGATTGAGTTACAAACACGGAAGCGGAAGCGCGAGCAATTTTGAAGGGGATCAAGCAATGTAAATCCCAAGGCCTTCAAAGGATCATCATTGAATCAGACTTCAAAATCATTTTCAGAAGCATTACAAATCCGCAATCAGTGCCTCATTGGAAGATTTGGTATGATATAAAAGTGATCTGTCAGTAGGGGTGCACACGGGTCGGTTCGATCCGGTTTTGGGGTGAAACCGGAACTGAACCGTTCCTAACAGTTCTGCAAATATTGGAATCGGAACCAAACCGTTAGCATCCTAGAACCGAACCGAAACCGGACCGTGAAGAACGGTTCGGTCCCGGATCGAATCCACAGTTCTAGGCTTTTAAAAGTCCAGCCCAGTTAGTTGATTAGAAAAAAAGAAAAACAAAAAAGAAGATGAAATAGAAGAAAAAGAATAATCTGCTCTAATAGCAAAAAAAGGCTAGGATCTTCCACCTGAAAGATGGGTTAGAAAACTTCAACCAAGCTTTTCAGAGCTATACATTTGTCTTGCAAATTGTCTCCCACCTGACCAGTTGGTCAACCAGATTCTTGGGTTCGGGCATTAACATAATAGCACCATTCCAATGAATGACTTGGATCTCAGATCTAGTGTGCGATGGTGGCACATGAGTGGCATGTACGTGAGTTTTATTCCATGTGTGTGGCTTAACAAAGCTCCATTTAGTGATCTATAGTTGTATACCATGAATGAAAGTAATATATATATATATATATATATATATATATATATATATATATATATATATATATATATATATATATATATATATATATATATATATATTTTTTTTAAAAAAGGATAAAAATCAGGGCAATTTGGAATGGTGATTCATGGAGTAGGAATCTGACCAGTTAAATGGTTTGAGTGAAGCTGTAATACTTCAAGATTGGAACAGTTACCAAGCTCTGCTGGAATCCGGCCCAATATGTTGTTGCCTGATAGGGAGAGAATCGCTAAAGATTGGAGAAACCCGTATGTCATTGGAATGCTGCCGGAGAAGGCATTGGATGTCAGATTCAGGACCTGTAAGCTCAACAAATTGCGACATTGCCAGAAAACGAGCTATCAGCTAGCTCGAGAACCTGCAAATTTGACAACCCAGATAGCTCCATTGGTGGCTCGCTGGACAGATTTTGGCCACTCAAATCCAACACCCTTAGATTCAATAGATTACCAATGCTAGTAGGAATCCTGCCAAAGAAACCACTCGTGTTCACAAGCCCCAAATCCCTAACCCCTTTTCTTATCGCAAGCCCCAAATCCCTAACCCTTTTTCTCGTCGCAAGCCCCAAATCCCCAACCCCTTTCTCGTCACAAAAAAAAAAAAGGCTAGGAGAGGGGCAAAGGGCAGGGAGTGCTGTGAGAGAGGGCAGGGGGCAGGGAGTGCGGTGCGAGAGAGGGCAGGGCGTGGATTGATGCAACTTAGGGTTTTTTTTTTTTTTTTTTGGTTTTAAATACATTGGATCGACGGTTCAGATCCACGGTTCTTATCACGATTCGGTTCTACAGTTCGAATCAACGGTTCGGTTAACGATTTGAATCAACGGTTCGGTTCGGTTCTACGGGAGTACCCTAAACCAGAACCGATCCGTAATCAATGATTTTCAAAATTTGGGAACCGGAACCGGACTGATCCAATAGTTCCGATCGGGTTACACGGTTCTAACGGTTAAATGTGCACCCCTATCTGTCAGGAAATTGGAGGTATTAACCGCCAGTTCAGTTATATTTTCAGAGAATCCAACTCGATAGCAGATCGCTTAGCCGCTTAGGCAGCAGTGGAGCCCCGAATAGGCTGTACAGGCTCCGCCCATCCCTTCCAAGGGAGGCGAGAGATATGTTTATGATGGACAAGGCAAGCTTGGGAACCTTTCACTGGGGATAGCGATCTTAGTCGTGGAATCTTGTTTCGTTGCCCTTTTTCTGCCCTGTACTGCAATTTGTCATGGCTAAAATAAGGAATCATTATCCAAGGTTGGGCTGGATGTTGTTTTGTTTTGTAGCACTTACAGCAGGCATCTCCCAGCTGCCCAGCTGTTTAATTTCTCCGGTCATTTGATTAGCAATCCCATGAAGAAATTATAGATTGGTTATGTTGATCCCTGTCTCAAGCTCCTACCAGTTGCCTCTTTCAAGGAAGATCTCGGTGCCAGTCTCGAACCCTGAGGTGGTTCTAGTTATTCGTTCGGATTGCTCTTTGCATATATCCTGTTAGCTGCTGTATCTAGCCTTGTTGTTTGGTTAAGGAATGTTGTGATAAGTAATTGTATGTTGTTTGGGGGAAGGTTGTTAGTTGGTGGCTATATGTTGTGCTTTGTTGTTTGGGAATTGTTGAGTAGTTTGGTGGGTGGAGTTGTTGTTGTTCTTTGCTGGAGGCGGTGATCTATGCAGTTGGTGCTTTGGGAGGCTGCTGCAAGTTTGGTTTTGTGTTGTGAGTGGTGGTCTATGGCTGCTAGTTTAAAAACAAAGTGCATCAGGTGGAGCTAGAGAGTGATGATGAGCTATTGAGTGCCTGGCTGGCCCGTGTTTTGTTCATGCCGTCTGCTGGAGCAGAGGTCTTTGGGCTAGGCTGAGAAGGTGGCTCTATAGGTCTGGTGGGCTGTCAGCTAGTTTATTGGCGGTAGTTGTGCGCTGTCAGCTGGTTTGGGAGAAGGCTGTAAAGTGGGGCAAAATGTCGGTAGTTGCTTCCTATTAGAAATAAATAGTTCAGTGAGGAGTAGAGTGGAAGTTCGGAGGGCTTTGGTTGACTATAGGTGGCAATGGGAAAGATTGCAGAGGCAGAGTGAAGCATTTTGTGCTGGTTCTCAACATTTTGGTAACGGGAAGCCATTTCGTCACTACACCAAAATTGTCATTTAGAAACGGTTTAAAACCGTTCCTAAATGCTTCAAAAACAGTTTCAAACCATTCCTAAATGAGGCGTCGTAGAAAAACAAGAACGGTTCAGAACCGTTTTGGGTACCGTTTCAATTTTTAGAAACGGAGTTCTAAGAACGGTTTTAAACCGTTCTAGTGCCAATGGTCACATTTTATGCACAATTTTCGAAACGGTTTTGAATGCTTATTAATGTTGCCAACGGTCAAAACTTAGGATGGAATTTTAAGAACAATTTTAAACCCCTTTGTTCATTGTAAAAGAGAGAGTGGGGTATGTAATCTACTTGTATTATATGCTAGATAATTACACAAATAGAAGAACAAGACAATAGATCGGCGGTTCCAATCATCGTAACACCCAGCATGTGGGCCCACTGGTGGTGACGGACGATGGTCATGTATCACAACAGTTAGATCCATCATCCGTTCATGCTTCTTAGACTTGCCTTGGCATTTCATGCACCTTATCTGCAATAACCATTCATGTTTCCAGCAGCTATTCAGTACCCAATACAAAATTTTGTTGCAGAAACCACGATAAAAAAGAATACAAAGATCTGATGAAAATGCTCTCGATCTTGAGGCCAATAGACGTACCTTAGATTGAAGGTAACCCCCGAAAATCAGTTGTATAAGAGTAGTTTCCCCTGCCAAAGGGTCCGTTGTATTTGCACCAACTTCCAGGCACACAGATTGCATTGTATCAATAGCATACCTGCCAAAATCACCCATTAACAGGATATCATTAAATGCATTTGAAATGATAAATTTTATGTCCAGATGGATGCAGCATAAACTCCAGAAATAGTTTAAACAGCTGACCTCAAAAATTCATGGGCATCTTCTTCTTAGGTGATCAAAGTGTTTTTGGATATGATTAACTGTAGCATGCTCCAAATAATATGCACTCATTTCCTTCCTGCAATGCAAATAATGAACATTATCATTCTAGTAAGAAGTGGAGCAGTATGCTCTAGGAATGGCATTTACCGACTGAAAAAAAATCTTGTTAAAGCAAAAGATTTGCTGAAAAGGAACCCATTCTTAGGTAAGCATACATTGAGGACTGACAGTCTAAACATGTATTGTGATCGTCGACAGACTGTTAGAGCCTAGAGGTTTCAATATACAATATATATAAATTAATATATATGTATTTGTGTGCTTGTCTGTGGAAGGAAAAAAGAAAAAAGAACAAAGAAAAAAGGACACAGATAAGCATACTAGTAGCAAACTTTATATAACTGTGTTCATGTCTATAAAGAATAAATGTACAATGTTCACTATCAAGCTTCCTTTATTTAGTACAACTAGTAGAAGACTAGCATTAACAAAATTTACTGCCTTGCGTATACAGTTTGTGTAATGAGAACTAACCTGCAAATGATGTGTTTCGTAATCCTGCAAAAATGCAGACAGAATTCAAATGAGCATATGTTAGCTAGATTGGATCACAATTAAAAACAGAATACAAATATGTCAACAGAACCTGATGGAATACTGCATATGCGCCACTCCAAGTAATTCACAACACGAGCATACCAGATAAAAGAAGATCAGCAGCAAAAACATCTCTATCAAGGTCTAAAGGGAAAATTAATACATGAAACATGTACATTCTGTATCAACAGCTATGTAAATAAGTAGATGAGATGAATAGCTTAAATATCATGCAATATTGAGTAGACTTGCCCAGTTGCAATCAGTACTGGCCCTAGAAGCAACGAATCCATGGCCAATTCAGGCATGTTCCAAAGACATGCATATCAGCAAACTCGTACAGGCAACTGGTCCATGTCAAAGAAGCCAAACATGGATCATGCAAACCAAAGTTTTGAACAGATTCAGTGTGGCTTGCCTGAATCATACCAGTTTCTGCAATATGACTAGGACTGACCACTGCCCAAGTGAGTCTGGGATTTTAGACCCTGCTACATGCAAGGTCATGTTTATAGAAGTAAAATGATTCAGCAACCCGAGAAAGATATCCATATGATGAAGAAAAGGTGAGAATGTTCTGACATTAGCAGTGACATTATCTTTGTAAAACATAGAATAAGAAAAAGTAACCTCTATCAATCCATTCTATGCAAAGAAAAAAGTGATGACTGAATTGGCTGTGTTGGCACTGACACCTTTTCCAATAAAAACAATATTAAATTACCATTAGTCACTATCCAATGGCTCTTTGGATGACACCTACCCCAAGCGGGCCCCATCGAATGAATCGCTCAGTGACTTGTTGAAACCCATGTCTAATAAAAGTACTTGTTCTTCTCACAAAAGAAGCTAAGTAAAAATGTACGAACTCAGATTTTGAAAAGTTTTGTACCTCCAAACACATTGTTTCACACAGCACATGTGCCAATCTAGCAAGTGTGTGGGACATCAGAGTGGTGCATAAGTATCATGCAATATATATCCTAATTTACTGAAGGTAATCAGATTAGAGAAAATTTTCAGATGGGAGAAAAATATGTACGTTGGTTGACAGTCAAGGTTTGGCAGGGAAACATGCAGAAAAGTGACAACTGGGATGATCAGTAATTGTGAGCCAATCCAGATGGGCCCCACTAGATGGAGAGATGAGACTCTAAACTGAATCTTCATACAGGGCTGCATAAAGACATAGAACACAAATCATTAGCAAAAAATCTAAATTTCTCTTTCTTTTCAGAAAACTTATGTACTACGGTACTACCTAAACAATTTTAATGATTTTCTTTTACCTATCAATATTGCCTTTACAAACTGATATTTGGTGCCAAAAACATAATATAATAAAATTGAATCCTACTCCCACTTATAATCCATTTTTTAACATTATAATTAATAATATGATATATCAAGATTGAATCCTACTCCTTATAAATATCATAAAACCAATAAGATAATTCACTAGTCATGAGATTACTCAGAGCTTGGAAAGGTCAACCAATAAACACTAAATAGTTTTGGAAGTGCAAAACCCGATCCTGGCTACATACAGTTGCAAAAGTACAACTTTGAATTCTACTTTCCTGCATGTGCCAATGTGCCTCGTGGAAGTGAGATCTGAAATGTACATGGTAAGAAAATTGCTCAATCCACACGTGTAATCAATTAGCTATAGAAATCATAAAAAATGGTGGGAAAAAATCTCATTAATCTGAAACATGATCTCAATACAATGTATAAAACTCAACAAAGAAAAGCTAATTGTGAAGGACAAAAACCAACCAACAATAAAGTCAGCTCAAATAGCTAATGGAAAAAGAAAAGGAAAAGAAAAGTATAACTTAAGCAGCCATCCCATGGTTAGCATGTGGTATCCTGCTAATGTGTACATGAAGCAGTCAACTTGAAACAGAGGATCTATTACCTCACCCGCTGCTGCCTTAAAGTGAATATAAATGGCAGATGCTTCCACGCCCTCAGAAACAGTTCTATTACCACCACTGCCATGAATTGCTGCCTAAACCTGAAAAAGAAAATAGAAAGGAGCTTATGACAAAGTGATTCTTCAAGTACTCTTTCATACAATCAACTCTTTCATAATTTGGTTGTTATTATTGTTAGGTAAATACCTGAAGTTGTTGGAATTTGACCAAGAAAATGCTGATTCAGTATATTGTGGGTTGCTTTCAGCATACCTAAGCTACTAAAACAAAAAGATTGAAGAGCACCCTACAAATAGATAGATCCACCAGCCACATAACAGCTACTAACACATCCACCAGCCAAGCTCCAATCACCCCTTTAACCATGTGATAGCTACTAATACAAAAAGATTATACCAAAATAAGAATTTCAACCACTCTTATCAGTCTTATTCATGAATAAGAATCCAAAAAGATTATACCTTGGAATATTTAAGAGGCGAGTTGTGGCACACTTACACAAGATTCATGCCATGCATTAAGTGGATCCTAAAATCTAAACTGATCTCATCACTAGGAGAGGAAGTTCTAAGATTTTTAGGCAATCTTGCTAGTCTCATTGCCTCAAAGCATTAGATGCTTTTTCTTCTTCTTCTTTTTTAATTCTCAGGGTGTTTTTTGGAGTTATAAAAGGTTATAAATATTTTCCTGGTTTAGTTGAATTTGAATCCATTGCAGAATTGATTCTGAATTCTCAATCAAATGTGATTTTTTTTTTCTTCGATAACTAAGATTTAAATAAATAAATAAATAAAAACTCAAATGGAAAAAAGTTTGAATCCGCCAGCCCCCAACTCATAGAGATCTCATGGCAACTAGTAGCCAAATCGGCGAAACTGTCCAAATTATGATAGATGGACAATAAACTGAGAATTATGCAGACGGCCATCTAAAGGCCTGTTAAAGCAAATGTTATCCAGTGATCTGACTACTTCAAACTGGTGTTCACTAGCCAAAGGTTAGGATTCTACAACCACTCTGATTCTTGGATGATGATCAATCTAATCGGGACAGTTTGATTTAAGGCATGCCAATGGCCATAAATCAAGCTTTAATATAGACATCGACACATTCTGGGGGCACAGATTCAGGGTCAGTGTAGGGCTAGGGCCCTTTGATACAAGCTGAAAGAAGTATTGTTCCAGGAGCACCCGTTTGACAATGAACTGCATATTGTTGAAGATAGAATCTTGTTGTCAAGAAACAACTCCTGAAAGACTCAAGTGATATCACGTAAGAAACAACTTATGAAAGACGGAATTGAGATCTCATGAGGCCCTGTTGAAAAGAAGCTCAAAGCTAAGATTGTGACTTAAGTACGCTGACTTGATGCTCAGCAGGACCTACCTATAGACCTACGCTGTGTTGTGTCAAGGAGTAAGCTTAGGGCTAGATCATGCTTTAATGATCTAGCTACAAATACTCATCATTGGGTGGCAAATGGGACCCACCTAAAGATCTGCTCCAGAGAACACTTCGGATTAAAGGCCATAACATGATAAAGACGTGCAAAGTTTGATCTGATGAGTGTTCCAGGAAGAAACATCTCTCATGAGCATTTTATCGAACAGTATGTGTGCATCATTAATCTAACAACATTTTACATCCATATCAATCAAAGAGGTCCCAACATACAGATCAAACATGAGTTATCAAGTACGTTAAAGAAAAAAGTAACAAAGGTGAGGAACTCAATCTAGCAAATGTAAATGTATCTATGAAATCAACTAATCTAGATCAAGAACTGATAGAACAAACTATCATAAAACTAAAAAGAAAAAACTAAAGGAAAAATATACTCCAAAAAATCCACATGGAAGAAGCATCAACTAATAATTCCATATCTATACCATTTTATAACTTAAAAAAATAAGAAAAAATATACTCCCAAAAATCCACATCAGGAAAATGCTACAGATCTCAAACTCTAAATACTATAAAAGAAAGAACATTTCTTGCCAACCCAAATCAGCATCTACAGCTTCACATAGATGAAATCATGCCAAGATATTACAAAAAAAAAAAACATTGATTAGAAAAATGGAAACAAAGGGGTTTTGAAGAAGATCGCCTCTCTTGCTCAGTCGTACCCCGAATCTAAGCTTTGGTGACCTTCTCGTCGACGTTCAAGCTCCGAGTTGCAAACTTGACCCCAATCATCGACCTGAACTCATTCTTGGTGAACCTCGAGAGCGGATTTGACTTCCTAACTCCTGAATCACCGATTACAATGACAAAAAGGCAGGAAAGAAGGCGGAATTACAAAAATACCTTGGCAGAGCTTCCACGGACCTCCGGAAAGATGACATTGTTGAGGTCATTGATGCCATTACAGAACTCGACGGTCACGATTCTTTGCCCTAGCGGCTACAAGCAGATTAGCACAAGGCGTATAGCAATGACCACTGCGACCATTGCTGAAGTAGCAACTTGGCCCTGATCTGCAATAGCTAGTGCATTCACCACTTGTGCTAGAGGCTCCACACCTGTTACACAGAACGAGAGGGAGATCGAGAGAGAGGGTTGAGATCGGCAGAGGGAGATAGAGAGAGAGGGTTGAGACTGGGAGAGGGAGATCAAGAGAGAGGGAGGGAGAGTGAGAGGGAGATCGAGAGAGAGGGTTGAGATCGGAAGGGAGAGGGAGATTGAGAGAAGGAGACGGAGACGGAGACGCGATGGAGAGCGAAATGAGGCACTGTAGGGCTTTTGGCGTAAGGAAGGGTTTAAAACCCATCGGTAGTCTGTGGCAGATAGAGCAGCGTGCCTCATGGGCCTTGTGGGGTCCACTTAGAGTTTTTTAATCGAATCCATTCTATCCATCTGTTTCAAAATAAAATAATAAAAAAATAATAATAAGAAATAAGAAAATCAAACACTCAATTGAGACACACCAACAAAATAGTAGAAAGAACAACGCATAACACAATGACTCTGGCACGGTTGATTACCGTGTCAAACCAGGAACGGCTTAGAGCCGTTTTTTAACCAAATTCTCAACCGTACCAGATTGACGATTTTGGTGTAGTGCATGGTGGGGTTGAGTCTATATATGATATCATTTGCTGCAAAACACAAAAAGAAAAGAAAAGAAAAGAAAGGAAAAAGATCCCCAATTGATTTTGGGATATCCCCATTAAAAAAAAAAAAAAAAAAGCACCTTGTATTTATAGACTTGGTAGTAGCAACTAGATGTGGGAATGATTGAATCCTGATCAGAGGAGCAGAGAATGTCTCTTTGTTGCAGGTAGGCGAGGCTGGTGTGAATCTTTGTTTTCTTCAGGGTGGCTATGGCATTTTGTTTTCTTCTTTTGTTTTACTGACTAGGAGTTATGATAGGTGAGGCCCAATGTTTTTATGGAGCCTATCCAAAAGTCCTGTTTATACATCCTCTGTTCATATTAACAAAGTTACAGGGGGTGTGATCCCACCTTCAGGAAAAAAAAAAAAAAAAAAGGTTTCAAAGAAATGGTTCCTTCCACATAATGGGATGCAAGTAGCTCGGACCTGTTTCCTTGCAATCCTCATTTTGGAAGGCAGATGGTCACCATCTTTTCGGTGCACCTAAGATTGGCCCTTGGCCATTTATACTTCGTTGTAGTGATAAATTTCTTTATCGGGAATTTCTTTTCTCCAGAATTTCTCAGGATATTGTTGGGAAAATCTCATAAAAAATAAAATTTTTATTACGAATAAATAAATATTTTAGGATTTTAATAATGAACTAGTTAAGTTCAACCTTGTTGAGAAGGAAAATTGTCGAACTATCCTCTTGTATTGTTTTTCTTTAGAAAGAATGAAGTCAAAAAAATTTGTGGCAGCCCCACAGTTTGTGTATGACATTAGCATGTCAAACATTTGCAACCAAACATGATAATCGCATGGACCAAAAATCTTTCTTTTGATGTTTTTAAGTGGTGTATATTATTTTGTTATGGTGCCTCATCATCCTTTTAGGTTGACCAAATGTTTGGTTCTACTGAACACCAAGAGGTAGTACATCTGTTGGACAGCTTGGATATTATAAAAATATGTAATGGGCCCCATAAGTTTCTACTTCACCAATTTCTATATTAAAAAAAAAAAAAAAAAAAAAAAAAAAAAAACAAGTGCAATGTGGGCATTATGGTAATTTCAGTGCTAAAAAACAGTCATTTCGGTAGGTAGGGGCATTATTTGGTAAATCCTAATTTGCGAGGAATTTTGTGGTAAAAATCCATAATTAAAATGTGAGATATCTGTCTCAAACAACTACCAAAACTAGAAAAGACCTAGGGGTCACTTGGCACCATGGATTTGGGGGGATTTCAAATCTCCTAATATGTTTGGTACCATAAAGTAATTGGGGGTTTCAAATCAAGGGGATTCAAATCACCTCAAAGAGGGGGTTTGAAATCCAAGGTGGAAGCTTGTATTACATCTAAAATCCTTCCAAGAGTTGCATGTGTAACATGTGTGTCACTTGGCTATTAATCTATTGGGCACATGGCCCACTGATGATATCCCAAAAGAATTAGATTATCAACTGCTTCGCTATAATTACTTTAATAGGATAATCTGCTCCATCCAAACATTGTCCATTTAAATCAATGGTTAAAAATCATTGGTTAGTCACTCGGATGTGATCCTGTGCTTCGGGCAAAGTATATATTTCAACGGGCTTATTACAACCATTGTGTCAAAACATTACATATGTACACTAATTAGAGATATTAAGGTTGATTTAGTAATTAAATTCAAACCCCTATAAATATAGCATGCATGGCTACTTTTGGATTACAGGGATTCTGAATCCACGGTGCCAAACACAACGGGCGGATTTCAAATCCTGGGGGTTCCAAATCCCGGGGGCTCTAAATCCAGGGGTTCCAAATCCAATCTCCCAAACAGGCCATAAGGGCCTATTTGACTGACTCACTGATTAAGATTGCAAATTGGCCATGTAATGGGACCCAATTTCCAGACCTACCTCAACTTAGCCGATGTATTTTCACATAACCCAACCCAAACTTTTATCCAACAGTGCCTGTTTCTCTGTATTGGATAAACGTGATTAAGAGCATTGATTTAAAGAATTAAAGATCCCCACCATCGAACGATTGGGTTGGACCAGTTGGGATTGGGATGAGCCTGGCCCAAGTTTTAGCCTTATCCATGGGTTGGGTTGAGTTCATTAGCTTGTGCCTCTTTTTTCTTCTTCTTTTTAATTGTTGAGACACTGTCATATATAATTTCATTGATATAATAGAAAATTACTTCTACATTAGGGGAACATAAATGAAACCTGAAAAACCCAACAAATTCATACAAAATAGCTAGGCCCATAGTAAAAACCATAAATAATAAAGACGGGTAGACCCAGTCTATCAGGTAAATAAAAGGAAAACTTGAGTCCTGCTTACTGTTGCAAGCATGATTTGACAAACAAACCTGGTACTTGTTTACCTTTTACGAAATACATGCAAAAGAGCAACACATACAATTTCTTCCTAAATTCATAATTCAAAGCCACTAAGACTAAATCACCTAAATCCAATGGAACACCGTCGTCTTTCTGCGACACCGTAACACAAATAGAAGAGAATTACAATAGTTCAAGAAGAGAAGAATAACAAAGTAAACATAGGTAGTTTAAGCATAGAAGAATCATTTAGTTGATGGATGCCATTCTTTGAAATGGATGTTGCAAGGCTTGACGCTACCCTCCCATTTTATGCTTTCCCACATCTCAACTCACTTTGGATCTCGACTTCTGTTGCAGAATCATTTGTGTTATGGAGAGGAAGCTTATCCAGCATCGGGCATCCTTGAATCTTCAACTTCTTCGGCATCGGCACGTGCCCACCATGAATTCTTTTCAATTTGTGTAACTCCTAAAGACGTAAATCAACTAGCTGTGGAAGGAAATGCATTTTGCCCCACCACGTTGTCTTCTACAAAGACCTTTTCCGGTCTACAACAGAATTTTATTGCAAGTAATTTGAGATTCTGTAACTGAATGCTCGAAGAAGTTGACGAGCTTCTAGCAACATTCCAAATGTATAAATGTATATGCTTTAGGCATGCGAAGCTCCCTATTCCAAACCCGGCACACCGTTCTTAATTTGGCAAGATTGGACACCCTTAGATTTTCTAAACTGACTGCCGCATCAACATCCGCAGTTCCTCTGATTATGAGATACTCCAATTGATGGCATTTCTCGATCCAGCATTCTTTAAGGTTGTCCATCTTCATGCTGACATTGGACAGTGCCTTAACAAACACATTTTGATACAAAAGAAAGAATTTTGTCACCGAGAGAACCCCTCTAACACCATCCAGGGAATTCTTACCACCGCAAACCTCCAGGCATCTCTCACAACTCATAGACTGATCAAATCAAGTATGAATACGCTGGTAGATAAATCACTTTCTTTTAAAATGAGCATATATATCCTTGTGGCCTCCCTCGCAGGGACAGACCAAGAAATGAAATTTTAGAAAGCAGGATTCCCACAGATCAGGGCTTTGGTCCAAAGACTCGAAAATGCTGGCATCATTGACTGAGATGCGATGTCTACTGCTGTCTTGGAGCTGTTCGTGCAGCAAATTCAAGCCACATCGATCCCAATTCAATTCTTCTGGAAGCCGATCTATCTTTCTCTAGTCGATCTTCTTGAGATGCTCCATTCGCAACAGGTCTAGGCATCGCATGGTAGTCAGATTGAAAATTTCGTGCGGGTGCTCTTCCATTTTCGTGCCTGATAGATCAAGTGCCTCATGTTTTGAAAGTTTATCTGGGATGACCAGTGTCAATAGAGAGCGACAACCCTTGAGCGAGAGTTGGCTAAAGTCGCAGGCACCTGAGATGTTGAGACGTCGGAGGCTTTGCATGTTGTGGAAGGATACCTCAACCATCTTTGTCGGGGGAGTTTGATGGAGATCGAGGATCTTGAGTTTCTGCATATCCTCTAAGAAAGCAGGAAGAGCGTCTAGCTTGCAGCAGCTCTGGAGCTTCAACAACCGTAATTCGCAAAGGCAGGACATGGACGAGGGCAGGGAAGAGATGCTTGTGGAAAAATCGTCTGGGATTTCTTGCAAGTGATCATTATTGTTGAGTAACAATGCCGAGAGAAGAGGGCAATCTGGAGAGCAAAATGGGAGTGTTTCTACCTGATTATTGGATAATGAGATCCATTGGCATGATTCTTTCCTATGAAAGTTGTACTTCTCTAGGAACATCTGAGAATCAATCACTTCCATCACATGAGAATTCATATCCACATGACATTGTCCTCCTGAAGATCCTTCCATTGTAAATTGCTCTCGTAGCCAATCCATAAATTCCCTTCGACCAATGACCTCGGCCTCAGATACTGACCACTACCTCAGAATAGAAAATATATAGGGAGGATCACCACTGTATGCAGGAGGGACTGCTCACCGAGACCACGACATCTAAGTGGCCCGTAAGGTTTATTGATAGACACCTTACTCAAGTCAAGAGAAAGGTATGCACAACTACTCTAATCCAACTAGGCCCATTGTGTGCCTGCCCTGACTTAGGCATCGGAGGGTCCCCGGCTACAACCGGCACCCCTAGTGTCTATTTGTTTTGCAGGTGCGCTACCGGCTAACAAGAGGAAGGGTAGGATCGATTGGATTAAGAGCCTAGGTAATTTGGTCTTGATGACACCAAGGACAATAGCACCATGCATTTCTCTGCATATTCCCTGGTCTCTTGAAAGCCACTTCATTATTCTCCTCGTTGAAAGATCCATCTAAAAATCGCTCCGACATCCAATACTCTTCTGTCAAGGAATCTCCATCGATGGAGCGTCCATTTCGACAGAAAAAGGACACGTAAGAGAAGCATTTCAAGACCATGTCTCTGGTTGTTGAGAAACCAATGCCGGCCATCACATCAGCTGCCTCTTTCTGTAAAAAATCCCAGGTGTCTTCTTCAGACCACTCCCCCAACGTGATGTTTACTTAGGCTTCCATTTCCTTTCAAACTTCTCGGGATTGAGTTGTGATCACGACTTTGCTGCCGTTGGTGATAGCAGGGGCCATGACGGGAACTCCTATCTTTTTCAAGTTGATGCCTTCCCAAACATCTTCCAAGACGATGAGGAACCTCTGGTTGCTTAGCTTAGCTCCAAGACGATGAGGAACCTCTGGCTGCGTAGCTTAGCTGAGATTCGTTTATCAGCTGCGGAGAAGTGCATGGACTTTGGGATCTTCAATGCGTTCTTGATCCCTATCTGTACCTCCATTAAACGATTCCCTTTCCCCTTTTCATCCAACTCCATAAAATCAGCGTTTGCAAATACTCATTAAAATTAAACGATCCTTCCTGCTCTTTTTGCTAATGGTCCGATTCTCCTCTGAATCTCAGTTGCATCTTCTCTGAAAGACTCTCGACCCCGGTGCTCTTACTCTTATGATCACATCAAACGGATGACTAGATTCTCTGGATTCCTCCATCACTGCTGCAACCACCTGTCTCATGTTCCTCGTCTCACTCCCTCCCATCCCCAAACTGAGAACACTGAAATCTTGTCATCTTTCAAGTAGTCCCATATCTGTTGCCTCATGCATCGTGACCAAGCACTTACAACCTCTCCTCCTCGTCTGAGCCGTCGATCATCACCATCCCTGGAAGCTGCCATCGCCTCCGGACGATCACTGTCTGCAAAATTGGAATTCCTTGTTTCGTAAGGGTGGAAATGAGAGCATGGGCTAGGCATGGCCTGCAAGCTTGGCCCTATCAATTTTCAAGCAGGTTTATAATCAGGCTCGAGTCATGTTAGACCAATCCATCCTGACTTGACTTCATCCGAATTTTCTCTCTCGCTAATGGATTGCCTATTACACAATCCAATTTTGACCGTGTGGAACTTTGCTGGCCCATTGTGATTTATGTGTTAGATCCAAACAATCCTAAAAAGTAGGCACATCCAAAGCTCAAGTAGACCACACCACAGGTAGCAGTGGGAGTTAAAAGACTAATTTACAACTATAGTGTGGCCCATTTGAGCTTTGGATTTGTCTCGCTTTTGGCCTCGTGTCTTACAAGGTATGGAAAAATGGATGGACGATGTGAATCTAATACATACATTATGATGGGGGCCATGGAAGTTCCATATGTCAACACTCCGGGTTTTCTTCTCTCTAGCTAGCAGCTGAATTTATCGATGCATGAAATTTATGTATTTCTTATATCCACACCATTCATCCATTTTTTCAGATCATTCTGAAAAACAGGGCAAGCCAACACTCAAGTGGACCACACCACAAGAAATAGTAGGAATTGATGCTACCGTTGAAAACTTCCTGTGGCCACAGAAGGCTCTGATCAAGCTGATATTTGTGTTTTAACTTCATCCAGGTATGGATGACCTTATGAACAGGGTAGATGAGAAGTAAGCATCATGGTTGGCACTAGGAAGGTTTCAAGGGAAGTTTGTTCAATCCTCACTTCTTTCTATGGTGTGGTCCACTTGCACCTCATGTTTGGGTTCATGTTCTAAATTATCTGTAAATATTGATGCAGTGTGAATTTAACACAAAAAATCATAGTGGCACTTGGAGAAGATTCACAATTAAAACTTGCATTGTGTAGCAGGCAATCTATCCTGGAGAGAAATTCTGGGTATTTTGTTACCGGAGTCGAGAAATGACACGTTCCAACGAAAAGAAATTATGAAAATAATACTACACATTAAACAGTACAGGAGAAGCATTGAATGGTTAGGATCTTACAATCTAGAAGACTGCAGGGGATCCCCCATCAATAGTGGTGCCCATCAGACCCAACAATTTGGTTAATGCAAGTGCATAGGATCATGTGCATCAACTATGTATATGTTGATGCTCAGGACCCCTGCTGTAGGGACTATGTATATGTTGATGCTCAGGACCCCTGCTGTAGGGCTACCCCACTTTGATACTTATAGTTTTGTTAGGTTTCTGTATGAGTAACTAATAATATGCTCCTATGAGATTGACTAATATCATCCATTCATCATTGAATTTCCTAATTTATCTTGCTCTCTAGATGATCATTTCAGCCAAATAGTGGTCTTGGGAGCATCTTTATGTGTTGCTGGGAATTTTTTTAACCATTTTGTCATATTTAGCAATAAAGTTCTCATTTGACAAAAAAGACAAGAAAATACTCAATGGGACTGGATTACTGATGATACCCATATGAATATGACAGTTTTCATCTCTAAGCACACTCCAATACCTTAAGGGCTTGGATTACTGATGTAAGTGCCATCAAAATTCAATTTTCATACTCCTACCAAAGGAGGGTGATGCCGGGAAGGACGTGATGGGGTCAATCACCATCTTCCTCGAGGATAACTACTTTGAATCTACGGAGCTCCTCTGGATTCCTGACAGAGTTTCCTTGAATCCACAAGGGATAAAATAGAAATAAATTCTAATAAATTCGAAAAGAAATTGATTGATGATAAAAAAAAAAAATAATAATAATAATAATAATAGTGAATTCTAATAAAAGAAATAATTTCTTTTCGAATAATTTCTAATAAATTTGAAAAGAAATTACAATCCTTTAAATAGTGAACTCGAACCTAAGATGAAGTTTTAGAGTCAAAACTCCAACTCAAACTCCCAAAAAACATGACTTACTATAAGTAGTAAAATTATTATTTATAACGGTGATGATTCCTATTAGACTTCATGGTTTTTGGCCAAAAATAGTAAGTGTCCAATTTAGCCTAACCACATTATTCTCCTAATTTTTCTAAGCCCTTTTCATGTTGGGCACGACTCCTAAAACTCAAAGGATCAAAAGTTTTGATCGAACTAAAACTTACTATAAAAAATAAAATAAATTGGACTTTTGACTGTCGATTTGAAATCTCGCAAATCCGGCTTGGGCAACCCAGTTTAATAGGGTTTGTTGGCTAAAGTAGCTTATCTTATCCTAAAATATATATGATACGTCGAAAAACTCATTCCGGTTTGCAAGATACGACTGTTTTGAGGTTCTGACCGTCCTGATCACTTCTGCCTCCGATCGGGCCTTATCTGGTCCATCTTGGCCATGAAAGTGTCGGCGTTAGAGAAGGTCTTATGCGGTGATTCTCCTAAAAACTGGAGATGAAAGGGACCAAATGATTGTACTTCAATTTTTTCCAGTAATGCCTGGGAGGGTACTGCTTCTCCCTAAATGCAGTTATTCCACTCATTGCAGATTTTCCAACAAAACATTGGAGAGAACGAATCAAGAGTACTTTCCTCTTTCCTATAAAGGACTGTTTCTGCAATTACTTGAGACTGCTCCAACCTTCTCCCTCCTGGTCCATGCAATTCCAAAGCGATTGGAAAAAAACAGTGCAAAAACAAGCCACTGAACAATGGAGGAATAGGTGAACTGATTCCTCTCCTTCATTGCACCTGTTTGGGAAGCTAACACCTCTTTTCTTTGGATGGAGCTTTGCTAAGTGCACACGTGTGTGCAATAGAGCTCATGTACACGCCACTCATGTGCCAGCATGTCATGATAGGTTCAAGATCGAATCCATCCATCAGAAAGGAACCACTAGATTGAGGCCCCATCCTGAGAATCAGGTTGATCCACTAGTCAGGTGGGTCACAGTCTGCAAGACAAATGAGCTACTCTAAAAAAAATGGATAAAGTTTTCTAACCCATCCACCTGTTTCTAGTATTGGGGCCCGCTTGATGAGTGGACCAGATTTATTTTTGGTAGAACATGTAGAAGGTCGGACCAATCTGATGGATGGATTGGATCTCGCACCTATGTGCCATGCTGTCAGTCATCATCCGATGGAAGGAACAAGCAGAGGCCCGCTTCCTTGTCTGACAAATTCCTCCTACAAGGGGGAGACCAAACTACTACATCCGGATGATGAAGAAACATTGAGCAAGGGAGAGCTCCCTATCTGGGGCAAGACTTGCTAACCTCGGAAACTCCTCCTGGAGGGACCTCTCTCCGATCCACAGGTCTTTCCAGAACTGATTTGCTGCCTGTCACCACATGAGAATCTGACCCTCCTTGAACTTGTCCACCACTCTACAGACTGCCTTACACAGCCCAGAAGTTCTATATAAAGACGTCCTTTACCCAGCAGCCCCTTTCCTGGAATCTTCCCCAACTTCTGGGAGAGTGACCTGCTTTAGTTTCCCTAACAGCTGGTGAATTCCTCAGCCTTTGTCTTTAAGGTTCCTTGTGAATGTCAAGTTTCATTCCAGTCTACCATCAACTGACACTTTTTTCTGCAAGTTGATTTTGAATAAACTTGGGAAGTTGGCCCCCAGTGATAACCCATCCATACTTCTTCACATTCCTGTTTCTTCTTATTTCTTTTCTCCCTTTCCAACACCCTAGTTCAAGTCGTGTTGGATCTGGTTGTCAAGGTCCTCAGTTTGGGTTCGTATTGGAAAAGCCAGCCTGATTTGATATCAGGTTGGATTCGGGTTGACCAAATTCAGGTTGGATTAGGATGTGTTGGGAATAATTACGTCTATTTGGGTTGGGTGGGGTCTGGTCAGGTTGGGTCCCGTTGGATCAAGTATGGTGTAAGTCGGGATGGGTTGTGGTGGGTTTCTATCCGTCCCTTCGATTTGACGGAGGGAATGGCGATGATTTCAGTGATATTGGAGCCAACAACGCTGGCATTCAGCAATGGGAAGAGGAGATGCAGGAGATTGTTCTGGAAGGTTCGGGCAGAGATAAGGAGGCAGGTGAAAGCGCGGTCGAGGAGAAGGTTCAGCTTCAAATACGACCCTTTCAGCGATGCTGGGTCTGGATTCCTCTGTTGAATTAGATAACAGAGATTGAAAATGGTAGAAATAGGGTAAATGGGTTTTGTCTTGGGTGGGTTCTGTTTTTGCTTCTTGTATATGGAGTTTTTTTTCTTCTTTTCAGGAACGAGTGTAGGTGAGGTAGCTTTTGTACTGGGATTTCTATCTCGATTCTCCTGGGTCTTGATTTTTATTTTTATTTTTTTGTTTTTTAATCTTTTCTTTTCTTAATATCAGTAATGGGTTATGTCTATTTAAAAAAAAAAAGTCGGGTTGGGTTGGGTTGGGCTGCGAGTTGGGTCCTCTTGGGGTCAGCTTGGGCTCAGTTTGACCCCCAACCCGGCCCAACCTGATCGAGTTACACTCCTGATCCTGACACCCTTTTTAGCCATGCATCTTGTCCAACGATGTGCTTATGTGTTGTTGCTGTTTTAGGAATATATTCGTACAGTCAACTCTTCCAACCATCTGCCGACATTAATTACTTATGTACCAGTGATCAATGCGACTGTGCAACTTCAGAAGGAACTGTCTGCTCTGCAATCTGAATTGGATCGGATCCAATTCTTACTGAAAATTGCTGATCCGACAAGAGAAGCTGCTCGGAGGAGGGATTCAAAAGCCCAGACATCAAAATCTAACCAGCCAGATATTCCTGTTTCCAACGTCACAAAAAAGGCTTTTAGTGGAGCAAAAGAAAAGCTCTACGCTAGCAAAGCCTGCAAATGGTTCCTCCCATAAAGATAAAAGTCTTACCTTAGAAACAAGTAAACCTCCAGAAGGTGATAAAGATGTTAGTGACGGCATAGAAAGCAAAGTGGCCACATACACGGTCACAAAGCCTATATGGCTTGGTGCTACAGAGGACATGTAAGTGAAAGAGAAGCAACATGTACATGATGAAGCGCCACAAAAAATGTATGAATCTGACGACTTTGTTGACATTTGGGAAAGTGGCATTTGATACTATGGACTGACAACAACAAGAAAAGATACTTTGATTTCTAACCATCATTCATTCATTCCACAATAAATATAGGTCAACAGTTAAGAAGTAGAAAAAAAAAAATTAGCTCCATGATTTAATGTTGAAGAGAGTATATACTGTTTAATCTTTTATCATGAACAAAATAAAGTAATTTACCTTTTCTAAACGATTCTTAAAATGCCCCCAGCAATTTAAAAACATAAAATGAACGCCAAGTGAAGCTTTAAATTATAGAATCGTAGGATTCATATAAAGAGGGATTCAAGGTGAGATTCAAATAGTTTTGCTTAAGATTAAACTCAAATCCTAAATTGCAAATAGTAGGATTTTGATGACTATGCGCTTGTTTAATATATGTGACCAATCACATTGAATTCATGCAGAACAATTGGGCGATGAGCGAACCTCATTGAATGACCGTTATGGTTACTGATGCATAATTTTATCGTGGCCATTGCTCATTCCAAACTGATCAAAAGATTTCAATGAATTGCTCAGAGTCACATTCAAATGCATGTTGGATGCACTGGTTGCAGATGTAGTGAAGTGGCTAACCATTTTGAACCCTTGCAATGATCCTGAGCATCTAAAGGGTACCGTACATTGTAGAGAACAGCTGGTTGAAGTTGTAAGCTTGTGAAAACCGTTATCGCTACTCATGGAAGATAAAAAGTGGAGGATTTCATGGTCTATATGCTTCCTTTTGGACCTCTCTATAAACAGCAGCTATGAAAATGGAAGATTGTAAATTCAGATGTTATGCATCGGTTGAACCTTTGTATCCATTCTGTGGAATCAGTACAAAATCAATCTGAAATTGAGGGAAACGATTCTAACTACATTTGTTTTCATCTTTCAACAATGCCATTTTACAGGTGTTGCATGTGGACTGGAGGATCCGGAGTTAACGGATTTGATCTTAGGTTATTATGCACAATTGAAGTCTGAATGCAAGTGATTAGTGTATTGTCATTTCAAAGCGGCTTTCTAGTGTGTTTTCATTCGAGGAGGCCAAGTTCCCTGTTCAGAAAAAGTTCATAGATGTAGGGTTCATGTTTGATCTTTCCAAGCCATTGATCTGTAGGCCCCCATCGTGGATGGACGATTGCCCCAAAATCTCCCAAATCAGAAGATCCTAGCCATCAAATCTTTGGCCTTTTCTCCAGTGAGTGTGGTTTGTTGGTTCATTTCTTTTTAACAACAGGAGGTTAGAGTTGACCAATTGGGAGGATATACTGGGAATGGTCCATCCATGATGGGGGACGTTTGATCAATGGCTTGGATAGATTAGCCATCGGCCCCACACTTACCAACCAGGTTCGGAAACCGGTAGGGAGCTTGGCCTCTTTTCATTCATTCTAATGTGGTGTAAACAATAATACGATAGGGATTTGATTCTTTAGTGCAGATACTGAGATTGAAAGCTCTAGCTACTGGTATGGATGCATCTGGTAATTATTACTGTCTTGTGCATTCGGATTCCAGAGGAATGGTTCCTTCCACATAATGGGATGAAAGTAAGTCCTACCTGTTTCCATTGCAATCCTCAAATTGGATGGCAGACGGTCACCATCTTTTCGGTGCATCTAAGATTGGCCCTTGGCCATTTATAGGTCTTTGTAGTGACAAATCTCATTATCGGGAATTTCTTCTCTCTAGAATTTCTCAGGATATTGATGGGAAAATCTGGCTAAAATTGAAATTTCTCTTATAAATTAATAAATATTTTAGGATTTTAATAATGACTAATTAGGTACGTCCTTTTTGAGAAGGAAAAGTACCGAAGTACCCTATTTATTGTTTTTCTTTGGAAAGTAATGAAGTCAGAAAAAAAAAAAAAGTGGCCGCCCCACCTAGTTTGTGTATAACATTAGCATGCCAAACGTATTCAACCATACATAATAATCACAAGGACCAAAAATATTTTTTTATTGAATCACTAGTGGGCTGTGATTATATTTTGATGTTTTTAAGTGGTGTATATTATTTTTTATGGTGTGCCTCATCCTCCTTTTAGATTGACGAAATTTTTGGTACTTCTCAACACTATAGGAGATTACATCTATTGGACGGCTTGGATATCATAAAAATATGTAATGGGCCCCAAGAATTTCTACTTTACCAGTTTCAAAAGAAACAAGTGCATGGTGGGCATTATGGTAATTTCAGTGCTCTATTTGTGTGGAATTTTGTGGTAAAAATCCCTAAATAAAACGAGAGATGTCAACATCAAACGACTCGCCGGTTAAGACTGCAAATCGGATATGTGATGATGGGACCCAATTTTCAGGCTTAACTCAACTCAGCGTACAGATTTTCTCATGACCCAACCCGAACTTATATCCAACAGTGCCTATTTCTCTGGATTTGATAAACATGATTAAGAGAATGATATAAATAATTAAGGATGCCCATCATGGAACAATTGAGTGGATCAATCGGGATTGGGATGATCCTGGCCCAAGTTTCAGCCTTATCCATGGTTGGCTAAGGTCATAAGCATATGCCTCTCTCTCTCTCTCTCTCTCTCTCTCTCTCTCTCTCTCTCATATAATAGAAAATTACATCTAAATTAGGGAACATAACTGAAACCTGAAAAACCCAACCAATTCATGCAAAGCAGAAAGGCCCCATAACAAAAATCATCTGACACCTCTGCGAGGAAAATAAAAGAAATAAATAAATAGAAGTGTCATTACTGCTGCAAGCATGATTTACAAAACAAATCCAGTACTTGTTTAACTTTTCGAAATTCATGCTAAAGAGTAACACATCCAATTTGTTCATGAAATTCATAATTCGAAGCCACTACGACTAAGTCACCTAAGTCCTATGGAACACCCTCTTTCTACCACAGCATCGCACAAATAAAAGAGAATTACAATAGTTCAATAAGAGAATAATAACATAACAAACAGATCCTAGTTGAAGCAGAAAAGAATCACTTGGTTGACGGACACCATTCTTTGAAACGGATGTTGTGTGGCTTGACACTACCTTCCCATTTTATGCTTTCCCACCATTTCAGCTCACCTTCAATCTTGACTTCTGCTGCAGAAGCATTTGTGTTATGGAGAGGAAGCTTCTCCAGCAGCGGGCATCCTCGAATCTTCAACTTCTTCAGCATCGGCAAGTGCCCACCACAAATGCTTTTCAGTTTGCGTAGCTTCCAAAGACATAAATCAACTAGTTGTGGAAATGCATTTTGCCCTGCCAGGCGGTCTTCTTCAAAGACGTTCTCCAGTCTACAGCAAAATTTTATTTCAAGTAATTTGAGATTCTGTAACTGAATGCTCGAAGAGAAGAAACTCACGAGCTTCGGGCAACATTCCAAATATATATTCTTTAGGCATGCGAAGCTCCCTCTTCCCAACTACCACCGGCACATTGTTCTTAATTTGGCAAGATCTGACACCCTTAGATTTTCTAAACAAACTGCTGCATCAATGTCTGCCATTCTTCCAACGAACAGAATCTCCAGTTGATGGCATTTCTCAATCCAACATTCTTTAAGGTTGTCCATCTCCATGCCAAGATTGGACAGTGCCTTAATGAACGCATTGCCATACAAATGAAAGAATTCTGTCACTGAGAGAACCCCTCTAACACCGTCTAGGGAATTCTTACCACCGCAAACCTCCAGTTGTCTTTCATAACTCAAAGACTGCTCAAATCGAGTATAAATACGCTGGTAGAAAAATCGGTTTCTTTTAAAATCACGATCTCTATCCTTGTGCCCTCCCTCACAGGGACAGACCAAGAAATGGAATTTTTGAAAGCAGGATTTCCACAGTTTCGAGCTTTCGTCCAAAGACTCAAAAACACTTGCATCACCGACAGAGATGTGACGACTGCTGCTGTCTTGGAGCTGCTCATGCAGCAAGTTCAAGCCACATCGATCCCAATTCAAGTTTTCTGGAAGCTGATATATCTTTCTCCAGTCAACCGTCTTGAGATGCTCCATTCCCAACAGGTCCAGGCACCGCAAGCTAGTCAGATTGAAAATTTCGTGTGGAAGCTCTTCCATTTTCGTGCTTGAAAGATCAAGTGCCTCAAGTTTTGAAAGTTTATCTAGGCTGACCAGTCTCACTAGAGATCGACAACCCTTGAGCGAGAGCCGGCTGAGGTTGCAGGCACCTGAGATGTTGAGACATCGGAGGCTTTGCATGTTGTGGAAGGATACCTCCACCATCTTCGTCAAGGGAGTTTGATGGAGATCGAGGATCTCGAGCTTCTGCATATCCTTTAAGAATGAAGGAAGAGCCTCTAGCTTGCAGCAGCTTTGAAGCTTCAACAACCGTAATTCACATAGGCAGGACATGGACGAGGGCAGGGAAGTGATGCTTGTCAAAGAAATGTCGAGGACTCGGAGTTTGGTCATGTTCTGGAAAAAACCATCCGGGATTTCTTGCAAATGATCATTGTTTTTTAGCAACAATGTTGAGAGAAGAGGGCGATTTGGAGAGCGGATTGGGAGTGTTTCTACCTGATTATTGGATAATGAGATCCATTGGCATGATTCTTCGCTATCTAAGCTGTACTTCACTAGGAACGTCTGAGAACCAATCACTTCCATTAGCCAGGAATTCATATCCACATGATATTGTCCTCCTGAAGATCCCTCCATTGTAAATTGCTCTTGTAGCCAAACCATAAATTCCCTTTCCATAGATTGAGCTTTTGGTAAGTCTCTCCAATAATAATTTCCCCACCTCTTTAGATAGGAGAGTAGGTAATTTGGGTTTGATGACACCAGGGACAATAGCACCATGCATCTCTTTGTGAGCTCTTTGAGTAGTATATTCCCCAGTATCTTTAAAGCCGCTTCTTTATTCTCCTCCTCATTGAAGGATCCATCGAAAAAGCCCTCCGACCTCCAATACTCTTCTATCAAGGAATCTCCATCAATGGAGCATCCATTTTGATAGAACAAGGAGATGTAAAAGAAGCATTTCAAGACTTTCTCTGGTTGTTGAGAAACCAATGTTGGTGGCCACATCCACTGCCTCTTCCTGTAAAAAATCCCAGGCGTCTTCTTTAGACCACTCCCCCACTGTGATGTTTATTTGGGCTCCCATTTCCTTAACATACTTCTTGAGATCGAGTTGTAATCATGACTTTACTACCGCTGGTGATAGCAGAGGCCGTGATAGGAACTCCCATCTCTTTCAAGTCGATGCTTTCCCAAACATCTTCTAAGACAAGGAGGAACCTATGGCTGCTTTGCTTAGCCGAGATTTGTTTAGTTGCTGTGGAGAAGTGAATGGACATTGGGATATCCAATGCCTCCTTGATTCCCATCTGTACCTCCATTAAACGATTCCTTCTCCTCTTTTCATCCAACGACATTAAAAGTTGTATCTCTTCACAGACGATTCCGCAATGCCCTCTTTTTGCAAACGGTCATATTCTCCTCTAATTCTTGACTGCATCTTCTCAGCAAGACTCTCGACTCCCGGTGCTCTTACTCGTATGATCACATCAAACAGACGGCTAGATTCTTTGGATTTATCCATCACCGCTGCAACCACCTGTCTCATGATCCGTGACTTCCCCACACCCTGCCATCCCCAAACTGAGAACACTGAAATATTGTCATCTCTCAAACAGTCCCATATCTGTTGCCTCATGCGTCGTGAGCAAGCACTCACAACCTCTCCTCCTTGTCTGAGCCGTCGATCATCACCATCCCTGGAAGCTGCCGTCTTCTCCGCACGATCACTTTCTGCAAAATGGAATTCCTTGTTTCGTAAGGGTGGAAATGAGAGCATGGGCTTGGCACGCTCTGTGCCCTATCAATTTTAAAGCCGGTTTGGGCTCAGGTCATTTTACACCGATCCAGCACTCTGGGTTTTCTTCTCTCTAGCAACCAACAAAATTTATTGAAATGTGTGAAAATTACGTGGGCCCACAACGATCTATTTCTTACATCCACTTGAGCTTTGGAGGTACCTCATGTTTCGGCCCATGCTCTGAAATTATCTATAAATATTGATGAACAGTGTGGATTTAACACAAAAAAAAAATAAAATCATAGTAGGACTTGGAGAAGTCAACATATGAATTTTCTGCAACCGGTAAAAGAAGGGTGGTGGGAACTTGTTTTGAAATGTCAATTTTGAAATTATGTGCGCACCTCCTATTAAGTGCGCACCATGCCATGCAATCCATTTCTCTCACAAGGAAAATGCCCAAAAAACTCAACTTCCAAATAGGCCATAGTTACATTGAATCTGGACCGTTAGTCAACAAAATGTTGCAATACCATCATTCATTGCATATTAAAATCCATTTACGTAATCATTTTTCAACTTTGCCATATTGTACGGCCCAAACGGTTTCATGGATAGGACTGTCAATGGGCCGGGTTTGAGGTTGGCATCTGTTCGTATTTTGAACTGTTAAAGCCTGACAGTTCGGCCCTACTCAAAATTTTGATTTTGCTGGAATGAGCCCGGCACATTGACAGCACTGTTCTTGGGCTTAAAGCATAGTATTAATGCTCATCTTAATAGGAACTACAATATTACAGCTATAGGTGGATTTGATTGGGCCACGTGTGCTGTTAGATAGAGGTGGGCCGGTGACCCATGTGGAAGGATTTGATTGGGCCATGTGTGTGTCAGAGGTAGGTGGGCCATGATGTTTATGTGAAATTTACTTTGACTATACGATTGGAAACAATGTATAAGGACAACACTCACCATCCAAAATGTTTCCCTTCGCGTGGCTCACCTGAATTGTGGATGGACTTTACTTTTGGGCCACAGGGTCAAATTTTGGTGTGGCATCCAACGTTTGAAGTGGATTTCATATAACCATCATCGTGGATGGTGGACAATGTAAAGATCAAGGTCATGAGGGTCTCTATCCACGGAGAGAGGATCCTGCTCAATTTTGGTCTCAAGTCCTAAAATGATCTCAAATAATGGATGGACGGGGTGGATTTCTCACAAACATCAAGGTGGGCCCCACCAAGAGTAACGTGAAATGATGTGGAGAGTGCGGATTGCCTGTGTTGAAGATAGTAAAATTCAGTGCGGCCGCTTCTGATTGATCCACGTCATCACTGGATTTCTCTCTACCCATAGATTGCGTGATACACAGGGTGACTTTTAACGTCCACAATGATTTATGTTATAGATCCAAACAAATTATCAATTTTTACAGATCATTCTAAAGAATAAGCCATAAAACAAGGCACATCCAAAGCTGAAGTAGACTACAACATAAATAATGGTGGGGATTAAACCACCACCGTTAAAACCTTCCTAGGGTTCATTGTTAGGTTTTTTTTCCATCTAACTTCTTCATAAGATAACATATACATGGATAATGGGAAAACAAAAATACTAACTTGATCGATTAGAGTTTTTGGTGGCCCTAAGAAATTTTCAACAGTAAGCGTACAATTCTCACTATTTCTATAGTGTGGCCACTTGAGCTTTGATCTACATCATTTTCTGTCTAATTCCATAAAATGGTACGGAAAATGAATAGACGGTTTGGATCTAATACTCTCCGTCTTCTTCTCTGCACTTGGAATGTGCTGCACCACGGGAGCTGATTAGGTGAGACCCGGGCTTACCCAAGACACTGCGGTAGTTACCATGGTGCTCATGACCTTGACTTGTTTATTTTGTATGCACTCCTTTCATCCATATTTCCAGATAATTCTAAGGTATTATAGAAACAAGAAAGTAGATCCAATTATCAGGTGGACCATATCATAATAAACAGCGGTGATTAATGATTAATAAGCCACAAAAGTTTTATGTCAAGAGTGTATTTGGTTTACCTCTTCATCCAGGCTTATGTGAACTCATCAACAGATTGATGGAAAATAAAACAAACGGAAACATTAAGTTGAGCCCTAAGAAGTTTTTAATGGTAGCGTCTCAATTACCATTGTTTCATAGAATATAATCCACCAGATAATTGGATCTTCTTAAGTTTTGGCATCAAGATCTAAAATGATCCAAAAAACGGACGGACAGAGTAGATAGAGAATACACAAATCAAGGTGGGCTCCGTGGTAAGGCTGCACCATCTTGGGTGAAGCCCGGTCTCACCTAATCATCTCGCGTGCACCACGTAGTAAGCCATCGAATTTCTTGGAGTGTGAAATTTATGCAGGCCATGCTATGATATATTTCTTAGATCCACACTGTCCGTCCATTTTTTTCAGATCATTCTAAAATATGAATCCAAAAACATTGAAAATTCAAAGCTAAAGTGGACCACCCCACTGAAGACAGTAAGAATTATTGGGGCCACAGAGCCTTCTAATCAAGTTGATATTTGTATTTTAACTTCATGCAGATATGTGTGATCTTATGAACATTTCAGATGGAAAATAAGCCTCACAATGGGTCTTAGGAATGTTTCAACGGTAATTTGTTTAATCTCCACTATTTTCTGTAGGGTTATTTACTTCATCTTTGGACGTACCTCATTTTAGGATTATGCTCTATATTTATCTGAAAATATTGATGGACAGTATAGATCTAGCACAAAAATCATGATGGGACCCAGAAAAAGTTCCACACACTTCAAGAGTTGTGTTGTGTAATGAGATAGAAATCAGTCGTATCTCGTTAGCTGAGTGACTGAGTCATCAGAAATATCGTGAAGGAATGAAGAGCAACAGCTACCACTGGAAATTTTTGTGCCTTCAACACAGACGATCCACACTCTGCAACTTATCCCACTTCCGACACCTTCCAAAAATGGTTTACAGTGAAAAGATAGAAAAACCAATAGATGTAGATACCTGGTATTTGCCTCCTCTTATGTCCTGCGTTCACAATCTCCCCTCTTCTTCTAAGCTGTCCATCATCTACCATTACCTCTGCAGGATATATTTCTGCAAAATTCGAATTCCTTGTTTTGTAAGATTGGAAATGAGTGCATGGGCTAAACATGGAATAGTCATTTTAGACCGACCCATCGGGACCAAACTTCATATGTAGCCGTTATGTCACCAATATATATTTCTAGACTTGAAGGGCCTGTTTGAATATCACTTATACCTAACAAGTAACCCTTTTTTTTATTATTATTTTTTGTTTATATATATATATATATGTATAAAGCTTTTAGCAAATAAAAAATTTATTTTTGGAAGTTAGTTTGACTAGCACTATTAGATTTTCTTTTTCTTGATTAGCACTATTAGATTTTCTTAATTTTTCTTTTTTTCTTTTTTTCGGAAGTTTTTCTACTTTTCTACTCCCCTTCTCCCGGCACAAATTTGGTGGATCCCTAACTGTGGAGCCCACGATGCTGATGCGTGAGCCTTACATCCACGGTGTCCATCCAATTTTACACATCACTTTAGAGCAAGATCCAAAAAATGAAGCATATCCAAATCTCTAGTGGACCACACCACAGGAAATAGTGGTGATTGATCATTAAAAACTTCTTCTCGACCACGAAAGTTTTGGATCAAGCTGATATATTTGTGGTCCCTTTATTCATGTCTTTGTAACCTCATCAGGAGGTTAGGTGGCAAATAAACATTCGCACATCCCCCAAGAAATTTACAGTGGGCCACACAGTAAGGGATCCAAGGACCTATTCTCTAGAATTGGACACTCCGCATAAAAGGTGGCCGTGTATGATGGACAACCCATATAAAAAATGAGGCCCACATGATGGATGATCCACATCAAAGATGGGCTTCATATGATGGATAATTAACATTGATGGTGGGCTCACATGATAGATGACTTGTATCAAATTGGGCTCCACATAATGGGCATCCCACATCAAAGGTCAGCCTCTAATGATTAATGGTTTATATCCAAGGTAGGGCCCGCATGATGGACGACCCACATCAAAGGTAGGGCCCTGACGCAGGGATGAACATGATGAGGTCGATCCACGAAGCCTCTCTAGACTCCTCACAGAGACTTCTTGAATCCACAAGGAAAAAAAAAACAAGAAAATAGAAATAATACTCTAGAAAAATTGTAAATTGATTAATGATTGAATAAATGAAATTACATCCTTTAAATAGGGATACTAAGCCATGGAAGAAGTTTCGGAATTAAACTATAGCTAAAACTCCTAGAAATTGCGAGTTACTATAAATAGTAAACTTACTATTTATAGACAGTCGTGATTCCTACTAGTGCGCATGGTTTTCGGCCAAAAATAGTAAATAGTAAGTGTCCTCTTAGGCTTCAACATGATGTTCTTCTAATTATTCTAAGCACTTTTAATGTTGGGCGCAACTTGCAGATCCCAACGGATGAAGAGTCATAATCAAACTAAAACTTATTATAAAAAATGAAATTAAAATAGGAATTCGACTGACGATCTGATGGTATTTCGCAAATTCAGCTTGGGGAAAATCATATATAGTATATCTGATAGCTCATTCCGGTTTGCGAGATATGTATGTTTGAAGTTCTGACTGTCCGGATCACCTCCATCTCTGATCGGGCCTTTTCTGGTCCATCTTGGCCATGAAACTATCCACGACCCGCTCTGCATCAGGCCCACACTATAAGGTGGGATCCACATGATGGACAACGGATAGAGGACCACATGATGGATAATAACATTGATTATAAGCCCCACATGATGGATGACCCATATCAAGGTGGGCCACATGAGGACAATTCACATTGAAGATCTGCCCCTAGCTAGTGATGAATGACCAACGTTTAAGGCAAGTCCCACATAATGGACAGCCCATTTTGAAGTTGGGCCTGCATGATGAATGGTCCACATTAAGGTGGCCACGCATGATGGACGACCCACATCCAAGGTGGGCCTCACATGATGGGTAATCGATATCAAAGGGGGAGCGGATTAGGTGAGACCCCATATCCACTGAGGTGGGTGGGACTCCTATGGTATCGACTGTCATCCACCGTCCGTCCATATTGAAAGCTCATTTTAGGGCATGGTAAAAAAAATGATGCAGTTCCAAATCCAAGATGATCTACATCCAATAATTTCTTTCTAAAATTCATAATTCGAAGCCACTAAGACTAAATCAAAGTTCAATGGAACAACCTCTTCTTTCTAGCACATAGTAACCCAAATAAAAGAGAATTACAGTAGTAGTTCAGGAAGAGAAGAATAACACAGCAAACAGGGACAGTTTAAACAGAGAAGAATCACTTACTTGATAGACAACATTCTTTGAAATGGATGTAGCTTGGCTTGATACTGCCCTCCCATTTTATGTTTTCCCACCATTTTAGCTCACCTTGGATCTCAACTTGTGTTGCAGAAGCATTTGTGTTATTGAGAGGAAGCTTCTCCAACAGTGGGCATCCTCGAATCTTCAACCTCTTCAGCATCGGCAAGTGCCCACTGCAAATGCTTTTCAGTTTCCGTAGCTCCCAAAGATATATATCAACTAGCCGTGGAAATGCATTTTGCCCCACCTGGCTGTCTTCTTCAAAAACCTTCTCCAGTCTACAACAGAATTTTATTTCAAGTAATTTGAGATTCTGTAACCGAATGCTCGAAGAGAAGAAATTGATTAGCTTCGGACAACAATCCAAATATATATGCTTTAGGCATGCGAAGCTCCCTCTTCCCAACTTCCCCCGGCTCACTGTTATTAATTTGGCAAGATTGGACACCCTTAGATTTTCTAAGCAAACTGCTGCATCAACGTCTGCCATTCTTCCAACGAATAGAAGCTCCAATTGATGGCATTTCTCAATCCAGCATTCTTTAAGGTTGTCCATCTCCATGCCAAGATTGGGCAGTGCCTTAATGAACGCATTGCCATACAAATGAAAGAATTTTGCCATAGAGAGAACCCCTCTAACACCATCTAGGGAATTATTACCACCACAAACCTCCAGTCCTCTTTCATAACTCAAAGACTGTTCAGATTGAGTATAAATATGCTGGTAGAGAAATTGGTTTCTTTTAAAACGACCATATCTATCCTTGCGCCCTCCCTTGCAGGGACATACCAAGAAGTGGAATTCTAGAAAGCAGGATTTCCACAGTTTCGAGCTACGGTCCAAAGACGAAAAAACACTAGCATCACTGACCGAGATATGACGTCTGCATCTGTCTTGGAGTTGTTCATGGACCAAGCCCAAGCCACATCGATCCCAATTCAATTTTTCTGGAAGCCGATCTATCTTTGTCCAGTCAACCGTCTTGAGATGCTCCATTCCCAACAGGTCTAGGAACTGCATGCTAGTCAGATTGAAAATTTGGTGCGGAAGAACTTCCAATTTCGTGCCTGAAAGATCAAGTGCCTCAAGTTTTGAAAGTTTATCTAGGCTGGCCAGTGTCATTAGAGAGCGGCAACCCTGGAGCGAGAGCCGACTGAGGTTGCAGGCACCTGAGATGTCGAGGCGTCGGAGGCTTTGCATGTTATTGAAGGATGCCTCCAGCATCTTTGTCAGGGCAGTTTGATGGAGATCAAGGATCTCAAGCTTCCGCATATACTTTAAGAACGTAGGAAGACCCTCTAGCTTGTGGCAGCTTTGGAGCTTCAACAACCGTAATTCACAAAGGCAGGATATGGAGGATGGCAGGGAAGTGATGCTTGTAGAAGAAAGGTCGAGGACTCGGAGTCTGGTCATGTTCTTGAAAAAACTGTCTGGGATTTCTTGCAAGCGATCATTATCATTAAGCAATAACGTCGAGAGCAGAGGGCAGTTTGGAGAGCTGAATTGGAATGTTTGTACCTGATTGTGAGATAATGAGATCCATTGGCATGCTTCTTCTGCGTCCAAGTTGTTTTTCACTAGGAACGTTCGAGAACCAATAACTTGCCTCACATGAGAATTCATATCCACATGATATTGTCCTCCTGAAGATTCCTCCATTGTAAATTGCTCTTGTAGCCAGTTCATAAATTCTGCTTCCCGAGGATGATTGTCCCATATATAAAATTTTAGTTTTTTAGTCTCCTCTTGAAAGAGAGAGAGGTAATTTGGGTTTGATGACGTCAGGGACAATAGAACCATGCATCTCTTGGCGAACTCTTTGAGCAATACATTCCCCAGTCTCTTGAAAGCCACTTCTTTATTCTCCTCCTCATTGAAGAATCCATCTAAAAAGCCCTCCGACCTCCAATACTCTTCTATCAAGGAATCTCGGTCGATGGAGCTTCCGTTCTGACACAAAAAGGAAACGTAAGAAAAGCATTTAAAGACCATGTCTCTGTTTGAAAAACCAATGCTGGAAGCCACATCAGCCGTCTCTTCCTGTAAAAAATCCCAGGCATCTTCTTCAGACGGCTCCTCCACCTTGATCTTTAATTGAGCTCCCATTTCAGAACAGACTTCCTCGGATTGAGTGGTGATGACGACTTTGCTGCCACTTGTAACCGGAACTCCAATCTCTTTCAAGTCAAAGCTTTCCCAAACATCTTCAAAGATGAGGAGGAACCTTTGGCCGCTTAACTTATCATTGATACTCTTAGCAGCAGTTGCGGAGATTTGTTTGGACTCTGGAATCTCCAATGCCTTCTGGATTCCCATCTGCATCTCCATCAACCGATTCCTTCTCCCCTTTGCAGCCAACCGTTCGACAGCATTTTCATACCAATAAGTGAGCTGCTTCAATCCTCCTTTGATGATTCTATCCGGCATCTTCTCTCCAAGACTCTCGATCCCTGGCGCTCTTACTGGTATGATCACATCGAACAGACGGCTAGATTCTCCGGATTCCTCCATTGCGGCGACCACCTGTCTCACCATCCGTGACTTCCCCACTCCCTGCCATCCCCATACTGAGAACACTGAAATCTTGTCATCTCTCAAGCAATCCCATATCCGTTGCCTCATGTGTTGTGACAAAGCGCTCACAACCTCTCCTCCTCCTTTGAACCATCGATCATCATCCCTAAAAGCTGTCATTGCCTATGCCCGATCTCTCCTGCAAAATTCGAATTCATCATCTCATGACTAAGAGTGGCGATGGGCCAGGCAATGCACCCACGTCAATTTTCAAAGCTGTTTAACGCTCAAGTCATTTTAGCTAGACCCAATCAACAGTTTTTTTTTTTTTTCCAATGGAATGATCCACCTGATAATTGAATCTGCTACATTTTGAGATAGTTCCCTAAAATGATCTCGAAAAATGGATGGACGGCGTGGATACAGAATACAAACATTGCCGTGTACCAGCAGACGGTAGTCCGCTCTGTGGCACGAGCACATAAAACCGGACGAGGATTGCGTCCTACCCCCGCCCGGACGGTAAACCTCCGGGCAGGGCTATGTGGGGCCCACCGTGATGTAAGTGTATTATCCACGCTGTTAATCGTTTTTCTCAGATCATTTTAAATTGTAAACCAAAACATGAGGCTGGAAAAGGGATTAAACGGACCACAAAGTGGGGATTTAACTTCTACCATTAAAAACTTCTTGGGAGCCGGATAAGTTTCGGATCAAGCTGACATTTTTTTTTTCACTTCATCCACGTCTGCATGACCTTATTAATAGGTTGGATGGTAAAACAAAATCACGGTGGCCCTTAGAAAGGTTTCAACAGTGAATGTCATTATCACTGTAGCTTCCTTTGGTGTGGTCCACTGGAGCTGTGTACATGCCTCATTTTTTAACTTATATATTAAAATTATTTGATAAAAACGATGAACGGAGTGGATAAAATAATTACATCATGGTGGACCCCACATAGCCCTGCCCGGATGGATTACCGTACGGGCGGGGGTAGGACGCAATCCGTCCCGCATAAAACCCGCCTATTTTCTCCATCCCGGAGAGATTGCATACTACGCGGTTTCAACGTGTGGAACTCTGTGGGCCCATCATGATTTGTGTGTTAGATCCACACCGTCAATCAATTTTTCCAGCACTATTGAGAATGATCCAAAAAAATGAAGCACATCCAAAGCACAATAGGTTGAATGAACTAGCATTGAAAACTTCTTAGTGGCTAACAATGAGATTTATTTGCCATCTAACCTGTTTATAAGGTCACACGGACCTGGATGAAGGGAAAATACAAATATCAGTTTGATCAGAGCCTTACGTGGCTCCACGAAATTTTCAATGGAAGACGTCCAATTTCTACTGTTTCTCATACTGTTGTCCACTTAAGCTATAATCTTGTTCGTAAGAAATATATATAGATGGATGGTATGTAAATAAGAAATACATCATGGTGGAGCCCACGTAAATTTCATGCGTCAAAGGCTGTGTGGTGCAGCCTATCGGGGAAGAAGAAAACCCGCAGTGTTGAATGCCCATCAATCAATTGACCCGCGTTAGAGGCTGAGCCATGGCAGTACTATCCACCAGATGGATGGTTTGCGTCAAACTGAATCAAGCAAGCAAATCAACCCATAAAGTCGAATTCACATTTCGTATTAGTGTGGCACTATTTTGTAAAAGCAAGAGCTTTCTGGTCCACGCAGATTGCATGGTACTATGGAGGTGTCCATGCCCTCCATCCATTTCTTCATATCATATTAGAGCATGAGCTTAAAGGCATTATTTTAGATGGTATGGCTCACCTGACTTCCTTATATGACTGATTTTTGAGATATACCATCATTCAAAGGAGACCCATCAAATGCATGGTGTTGACGTTGGACACACATAACGGTGGCGCCCACACAGCTTGACCTCAAGGGACGGACTCGTGAGGTCGGGCACATAGTACATTTTCCCATATATATATATATATATATATATATATATATATATATATATATATATATATATATATATATATATATAAAATGTGTGCCATGGTTAGAGGAGATAGAACTTCTGAGATAAAGAAATTTTGGATCAAGCTTATATTTGTTTTTCCCTTTCATCTAGGTTAGTGTGTCCTAATTAACAGATTAGATAGAAAATAAATACTATGGTGGGGATTAGAGTGGGCGCTAAAAAGTTTTTAACGACATAATAAATTCAATCAGCATGGTTCCTATGACATGGTCAAGCTGAGATTTGGATGTTTACACTTGTCTTGGGATGTCAACACGGACTAATGAGATGTCGCATGTGTCGGTGTTACGTACTAATTACAGATGAAATCCTACTCGTGCCTCAAGGATGTCTTTCGACAACATATCATGTGCTCAAAACAGAATGGCTCATAGCCATACGAATGCTCGCAGATGGGATATTACAATGAAGGACACATGGCCCTCACACAAGTGGCATGTGTAGTTAAGAAACATGTTTAACAAGCTTATAAAGACCCACTAAGATTGAAAGTTTATTATAATCCAGATATACTTGGCAAGGCTATCTCACACGATTTTGTCAAATGGGAGATCTCCATAGAGATGATCGCTGCTTCTCTAATGACTATGAAGGTTCGAGAGGCCGATTCCTCCCATGGAAGGAAATCAAAGGACATGTTGAGGAATCCAATTCCGGTTAAGATACAACAAAGTTGTAACATTTAAGGACCTATGTAGCCAAGCTAGCATGGAGTCTAAAAATGGTTTGATGTTTTAACCATCAAGAATCTTGACTAGCAAGGAAACCCAATAAGGGTTTCCACTTTCCTGAGCTATACAAGGAGCATGCGATGAAGAGCTCAGGGCCTAAGCTAAATACAATCTCTCTACACAGGGCAATGCTACTTAGCTTAATTTCAGTTTATATATATATATATAATTCCTTCACTTCTGTCTAGCTTTAGTGTAAAATGTCTAGAGTTTAGGATAGCTTACATTGTTGCTATCTAGTGCGATCGCTATGGTATGCCTAAGAGTAGCAAAAATATCCATGACCTACTATCGTCGAATTCCTTATCAATGAAGTCCTTAAATTAGAAGATTACACCATAGTCACATTCTGCCAACCACTCGCCTCAATTGTTTGTCCATACAGCCGATTGTAGGTGTTTATCTTCTATTTATTTCTCTGCTTATATTGTTTCCTCGTTGGTGTACTAAGCTCCAATTATAGATCATCAAAATCCACATTTTGTCCTTATTTTTTAACTCTTCCCATCCATTATTGTAGTACTCACGATCACCGTTGAAAGAAAAGTACTCTTTAGTTTCAGGCAAATGTTCTCATTTAGAAGGACAAACTCTCCCCTTCTAAATCATCTGATCAATGCAACATTAGAGGCTGGACAATCAGATCAACCTCCATATGTCTGATCCTATGGGCTGTTTGGCGCCTGGGGTTGTAAGACTCAATCAAACTTAAGTTGAGTATGACTTCGGCATGCTCACACTATCCTACTTGAACATGTTTGATTGAATAGGGGCCTTTGTTGACATGTGGGCTCAAGTTTGAGTGAATAGAAAATATATTTTTGGCACTCTCGGTGGGACTACAGTGTGTTATTCTTAGTGTTTCTCGAGAAAGCGAGATAGTAAGCAGAGCAAAAAGGCCTAGTTCTCTCTTAGAAGTTCTAGGAGAACCATGTAATGAAGAAGAGTAGTTGGAAGTCATCGACGTATGAGCATCATCTTCCTCGCAATGGCTGACCCTTTGAGATGTCGTAAATCACATCCTCGCCTTGTGAGGAGCTGTTTGCATATTGTAGAGGAAAATAAGGCCTAAGTATAATTGTTCATCGAAGAGCTCAAAACTTTCTTTGAAAGATTCTTTTAGTCTGTGAATGTACAACCTGCCAGCCGTTCCCCCATAGAAAAGGAGGCGGAATGGCTTGCTAAAACCCCAACAAGGGTCCGCTAGGCCGAACCCCATGGTTGACCATTACCACCCCACCGATGGCAAGGAGAAACGGCCAACAATGCGACCAACTGAAATTCACCGACCTCTAAAACCTTCTTATACCTGGGGGACAATTGTAAGATAGCATCATAAATCTTAGAGGGCAGTTGGCCATCCCGTTGATACTATAGAATTATTACCCAACAGAAGCGACCTTTACATAGTATATAAACCTCCGTGCAAACTTGATCCAGACTTAACTTGAGATGTAGGAAAGGTTGCACATGAAATTCCGCCAAACTGAGCCTAAAGTCTTCATGGGCGCCGATTTATCCAGACTTTGCCAATTACCTAGAGAATTGACCAAACAGTTCATCGTCCAATTCAAGGGCACTAAGAATTGGTGCCCTATGATTCTTCCTGAGGTTGAGTTCGCTAGACTCATCTTAGATGGCATGGACTTTGAGCTTCACTAGAAGTTTGAAAGAATGCACTTTGGTGACCTGTTCAAGTTATCAACTAGGGTCACCTGTTACAAACAAATCCTCCATGAGGAGAGTCATCATATGAACTAATCACATGGCATGTTTTTATCATGACTCTAACTATGAACGGAACATCATGGAGGTAATAGGCAAACAGTTGTACAAATGTCCGAATTTAAATCATTTTGAGGTTCAAACCTTCACAGGTGTGAACCCTCTGCTGAAGGGTATCCCCAAGTCCCTAAGGCAATACTCTTTTGACTGTTCTAAGGCCAAAGAAATCTTTGACCTGTTGTTAAAGGTCAGATTTATCAAACTCTCTGACTACCAGAAGAATCCATTGGCCAAGGAACAAAAAGGGGAGTACTGCAAGTGGCATGGTCCCAAAACATATTCTACTAAGAGTTGTGTAATTTTGAGTAATATCATCTAGGACCATTAGTGTCAATGTCATCACTGATGAAATTAAGACAATCGGTCGAACCACTAACAAATCCAAGGTGGCGACTCCTTAAACACTAACAAAGGAGCCATCTAAACCTAAACGACAAGTGACTATTGCTTCCTCCAAATCTTTGTGGCCAAACCAACAAAGGAAGCAAGCATCAATGGGAGATTAATGATAATGCCCCTCCCAATGAACTCAAGGAAAATTTGGTGATGCGTGAATGCTGCTTGAGGCACATAGAGAAGGGTACAGAACATTCGTCACTTAACGGCCGATATAATTGGTTGTCATGATTGTCTGACCAACTAATGACGAGATAATTACCAGTGCGTCGACAACCGAACCAACAGTAGCACTAATTGCTTCTTACCCATGAGCGTAGAAAGACAAGTCAACATTTCACGTTGCCTATAATCATGAGAGTATGAAAACCTGACCAAATTAGGTTTGGGTGCCCAAGGATTAATGAATTGCCACATTAAGCTCTGAGGAGACGCTTTGTAGGCTAGCCGGATCACCCGCTACTTTGTTGGCCACTTGTAAGGCCACGAATGGTTAAGCCTGTTGAAACATTCACCAAACAGTGGACTATTGCAATCCATTAGAAGTTTTCCCAAGATCCTTAAGGACCGATCATAACTAGAGACATAGGTTATAAAGGTGGAGGGCTATGGCTAGTGCTTTTACAATTATTGATCGTGTTATATGCAAAAGGACGCGATCGATCGCAAAGAGGTTCGGACCATTCCATGAATGTCCAGCACCTTAGGATCCAATGCCCTCCCCTAAAGACATCCATGTGGAGAAGGATTTCAAAATATTCTCATCTCTTCTGAGGAAATTTGTTTAGCTTACCAATCCTTCCAAGGATCTCCCAGCTTAAGAATTTTATAAAAGAAATCGTAGATCATATTGAGACAGCTAACTCAAGGAAAGTAGCGGCAAAACCACAGTTACATTTCGGGACTTTACTGCTCCATCACCTTTAAGTTGCATCCTGCCAATTATTTTTCTAATGAAGTTCCAAGCATCGTTGGATCAGTCTAATCAGATGGTCAAGGACATTGAAGAGGTAGAGGCCTCAACACAAGTAGATATTTGATCCTCCACCAGCTAACCATGGCCATGAGGCAGACCTGTATTGTCATTGAGGACAATGAAGAGAAGCAAAGAAAGTGTCTTTACTAAACCTTCACATTCGATAACCAAACACACAAAACCTCTCTATGTGACCACACATATGGATGGTTGCCCGATTTCGTGAGTTATGGTCAACAACAGTGCAGCCATAAATATCATTTCAATGTCAATGATCCAAGGCTAAAAGAAAACACCGCATGACTTAATGCCAACCGAAGTTACTATATCGAGTTTCGTAGGAGGGTCACAAATGATAGCAAAGTTTGACTGATGGCGGGAGTCACAGGCGAGGTCAACAGTGGTGCACCTCTTGTATATTCAATTTTAAAAAGAATATAGCTAAGCATATAAACCATTAATCATTAGAGGCTGACCTTTGATGTGGGATGCCCATTATGTGGAGCCCAATTTGATATAAGTCATCTATCATGTGAGCCCACCATCAATGTTAATTATCCATCATATGAAGCCCATCTTTGATGTGGATCATCCATCATGTGGGCCTCATTTTTTATATGGGTTGCCCATCATACGCGGCCACCTTTTATGCGGAGTGTCCAATTCTAGAGAATAGGTCCTTGGATCCCTTACTGTGTGGCCCACCATAAATTTCTTGGGGGATGCGCGAATGTTTATTTGCCACCTAACCTCTTGATGAGGTTACAAAGACATGAACGAAGGGACCACAAAAATATCAGCTTGATCCAAAACTTTTGTAGTCGAGAAGAAGTTTTTAATGATCAATCACCTCTATTTCCTGTGGTGTGGTCCACTAGAGATTTGGATATGCTTCATTTTTTGGATCTTGCTCTAAAGTGATGTGTAAAATTGGATGGACACCGTGGATGTAAGGCTCACGCATCACCATGGTGGGCTCCACAGTTAGGGATCCACCAAATCTGTGCCGGGAGAAGGGGAGTAGAAAAGTAGAAAAACTTCCGAAAAAAAAAAAAAAAAAAAAAAGAAAATCTAATAGTGCTAATCAAGAAAAAGAAAATCTAATAGTGCTAATCAAACTAACTTCCAAAAATAAATTTTTTATTTGCCAAAAGCTTTATATATATATATATATATATAGAAACAAATAATAATAATAATAAAAAGGGTTACTTGTTAGGTGTAGGTGATATTCAAACGGGCCCTTCAAGTCTAGAAATATATATTGGTGACATAACGGCTACATATGAAGTTTGGTCCCGATGGGTCCGTCTAAAATGACTATTGCATGTTTAGCCCATGCACTCATTTCCAATCTTACAAAACAAGGAATTCGAATTTTGCAGAAATATATCCTGCCGAGGTAATGGTAGATGATGGACAGCTTAGAAGAAGAGGAGAGATTGTGAACGCAGGACATAAGAGGAGGCAAATACCAGGTATCTACATCTATTGGTTTTTCTATCTTTTCACTGTAAACCATTTTTGGAAGGTGTCGGAAGTGGGATAAGTTGCAGAGTGTGGATCGTCTGTGTTGAAGGCACAAAAATTTCCAGTGGTAGCTGTTGCTTTTCATTCCTCCACGATATTTCTGATGACTCAGTCACTCAGCTAACGAGATACGACTGATTTCTATCTCATTACACAACACAACTCTTGAAGTGTGTGGAACTTTTTCTGGGTCTCATCATGATTTTTGTGCTAGATCTATACTGTCCATCAATATTTTCAGATAAATATAGAGCATAATCCTAAAATGAGGTACGTCCAAAGCTGAAGTAAATCACCCCACACAAAGTAGTGGAGGTGAAACAAATTACCGTTGAAACTTTCCTAAGGCCCATTGTGAGGCTTATTTTCCATCTGGCATGTTCATAAGATCACACATATCTGCATGAAGTTAAAATACAAATATCAACTTGATTAGAAGGCTCTGTGGCCCCAATAAGTTTTCAACAGTAGCATGAATTCTTACTGTCTTCAGTAGGGTGGTCCACGTTAGCTTTGAATTTTCAATGTTTTTGGATTCATATTTTAAAATGATCTGAAAAAAATGAACGGACAGTGTGGATCTAAGAAATATATCATAGCATGGCCTGCATAAATTTCACACTCCAAGAAATTCGATGGCTTACTAGGTGGTGCACGCGAGATGATTAGGTGAGACCGGGCTTCACCCAAGACGGTGCGGTGGATTATATTCTAGGAAACAATGGTAATTGAGATGCTACCATTAAAAACTTCTTAGGGCTCAACTTAATGTTTCCGTTTGTTTTATTTTCCATCAATCTGTTGATGAGTTCACATAAGCCTGGATGAAGAGGTAAACCAAATATATTCTTGACATAAAACTTTTGTGGCTTATTAATCATTAATCACCACTGTTTATTATGATATGGTCCACCTGATAATTGGATCTACTTTATTGTTTCTATAATACCCTAGAATTATCTGGAAAAATGGATGAAAGGAGTGCATACAAAATAAACAAGTCAAGGTGAGCACCATGGTAACTACCGCTGTGTCTTGGGTAAGCCCGGGTCTCACCTAATCAGCTCCCGTGGTGCAGCACATTCCAAGTCCAGAGAAGAAGATGGGGAGTATTAGATCCAAACCGTCTATTCATTTTCCGTACCATTTTATGGAATTAGACAGAAAATGATGTAGATCAAAGCTCAAGTGGCGACACTATAGAAATAGTGAGAATTGTACGCATACTGTTGAAAATTTCTTAGGGCCACCAAAAACTCTAATCAAGTTAGTATGTTTTTTCTTTCCCTTTATCCATGTATATGTTATCTTACGAAGAAGTTAGATGGAAAAAAAACCTAACAATGAACCCTAGGAAGGTTTTAACGGTGGTGGTTTAATCCCCACCATTATTTATGTTGTAGTCTACTTCAGCTTTGGATGTGCCTTGTTTTATGGCTTATTCTTTAGAATGATCTGTAAAAATTGATAATTTGTTTGGATCTATAACATAAATCATTGTGGACGTTAAAAGTCACCCTGTGTATCACGCAATCTATGGGTAGAGAGAAATCCAGTGATGACGTGGATCAATCAGAAGCGGCCGCACTGAATTTTACTATCTTCAACACAGGCAATCCGCACTCTCCACATCATTTCACGTTACTCTTGGTGGGGCCCACCTTGATGTTTGTGAGAAATCCACCCCGTCCATCCATTATTTGAGATCATTTTAGGACTTGAGACCAAAATTGAGCAGGATCCTCTCTCTCCGTGGGTAGAGACCCTCATGACCTTGATCTTTACATTGTCCACCATCCACGAGGATGATTATATGAAATCCACTTCAACCCTTAGATGCCACACCAAAATTTGATCCCGTGGCCCAAAATTAAAGTCCATCCACAATTCAGGTGAGCCACACCAAGGGAAACATTTTGGATGATGAGTGTTGTCCTTATACATTGTTTCCAATCATATAGTCAGGGTAAATTTCACATAAACATCATGGCCCACCTATCTCTGACACACACATGGCCCAATCAAATCCTTCCACATGGGTCACCAGCCCACCTATATCTAACAGCACACGTGGCCCAATCAAATCCTTCTAGGGTCACCACGCAATCCTTTTTAAATTGTACTCGATAACGCATGTGAGTACAGAAATGGTACGAGGGATTTGTACCTGCTCGTCAAAGCGGGCCTTTTTGCTGCATGTGGCCATGTGGGCTAGACGGGCCAGGCACCATTAGGCCCAAGTTTGAAGCATGCATGGTCTTAAAGTAATGGGCCCAAGCCAAAACCCAAAAATCCATTAGGCCCAGCTTTACTTGGCTGTGGATTCCTCTCATCCAAACAAGCCCTTAGCAGAGCAAGGAGGACACAACTTGCCTGCTAATATGGTTGTGATGATGGACGGTCATCCATGGAATTTGTGATTTCACCGGTTTCAGTAAATCAGAGAAGCTACCACAGCTTCTTGTTTGTAGAATCAATACGGCTCCGAATGTTTGGGTATGCAACCATTAACTGGGAAGAAATATGGCCTCCGTAACAGCTGAACTCAGTATTCAAACAACCATATCCGACTAACCTGTAATATTGTAGTTCCTATTAAGATGAGCTTTAATACTATGTTTTAAGCCCAAGAACAGTGCTGTCAATGTGCCAGGCTTATTCCAGCAAAATCAAAATTTTGAATAGGGCCAAACTGTCAGGCTTTAACAGTTCAAAATACGAACAGATGCCAACCTCAAACCCGGCCCATTGACAGTCCTATCCAAGAAGACGTTTGGGCCCTACAATATGGCAAAGTTGAAAAATGATTACGTAAATGGATTTTAATATGCAATGAATGATGGTATTGCAACATTTTGTTGACTAACGGTCCAGATTCAATGTAACTATGGCCTATTTGGAAGTGGAGTTTTTTGGGCATTTTCCTTGTGAGAGAAATGGATTGCACGGCATGGTTTGCACTTAATAGGAGGTGCGCACATATTTCCCAAACATCTGATATTGGTGGGCGGGCATCTTAACATAATTTCAAAATTGACGTTTCAAAACAAGTTCCCACCACCCTTCTTTTACCCGTTGCAGATAATTCATATGTTGACTTCTCCAAGTCCCACTATGATTTTTTAATTTTTTATTTTTGTGTTAAATCCACACTGTTCATCAATATTTATTGATAATTTCAGAGATGGGCCGAAACATGAGTCACATCCAAAGCTCAAGTGGACCATACCACCGTTGAACCCTTTCTAGCACCAACCGTAGGCTTACAATTCCCATCTAACCCAGCACTGGAGATTGCCCTGTTTTTCAGAATGATCTTGCCCATGCTCTCATCATTTCCACCCTTATTACCAAACAAGGAATTCCATTTTGCAGAAAGTGATCGTGCGGAGGAGACGGCAGCTTCCAGGGATGCTGATGATCGACGGCTCAGACAAGGAGGAGAGGTTGTGAGTGCTTGCTCACGACGCATGAGGCAACAGATATGGGACTGTTTGCGAGATGACAATATTTCAGTGTTCTCAGTTTGGGGATGGCAGGGTGTGGGGAAGTCACGGATCGTGAGACAGGTGGTTGCAGCGGTGATGGATGAATCCAGAGAATCTAGCCGTCTGTTTGATGTGATCATACGAGTAAGAGCACCGGGGGTCGAGAGTCTTGCTGAGAATATGCAGGCAAGACTCAAAGGAGAATATGACCGTTTGCAAAAAGAGGGCATTGCGGAATCGTCTGTGAAGAGAAGCATTTTAAAGGCGATGGATAAAAAGGGGAGAAGGAATCGTTTAATGGAGGTACAGATGGGAATGAAGGAGGCATTGGATATCACAAAGTCCATCAACTTCTACGCTGCTGCTAAACAAATCTCGGCTAAGCTAAGCGGCCAGAGGTTCCTCCTCGTCTTAGAAGATGTTTGGGAAAGCATCAACTTGGAAGAGATGGGAGTTCCAGTCATGGCCCCTGCTTTCACCATCGACAGCAAAGTGGTGATCACAACTCAATCCCAAGAAGTCTGTAACGAAATGAAAGCCCAAGTAAACATCAGGGTGGGGGAGTGGTCTGAAGAAGACGCCTGGGATTTTTTACAGGAAGAGGCAGCGGATGTTTCTGCCAGCATTGGTTTCTCAATAACCAGAGACATGGTCTTCAAATGCTTCTCTTACATCTCCTTGCTCTGTCGAAACCGATGCTCCATCGATGCAGATTCCTTGATAGAAGAGTATTGGAGGTCGGTGGGCTTTTTAGATGGATTCTTCAATGAGGAAGAGAATAAAGAAGCGGCTTTCAAGAGAATGGGGAATGTACTGCTCAAAGAGCTTGCGGAGAGGTGCATGGTGCTATTGTCCCTGGTGCCATCAAACCCAAATTACCTAAGCTCCTTTCTAGATAGGTGGGAAATTTATTTTTGGAGAGACTTATCAAAAGTTCAATCTATGGAAGGGGAATTTATGGATTGGCTACAAAAGCAATTGACAATGGAGGTATCTTCGGGAGGACAATATCATGTGGATATGAATTCTCAGGTGATGGAAGTGATTGGTTCTCAGACTTTCCTAATGAAGTACAGCTTAGATAGGGAAGAATCATGCCAATGGATCTCATTATCCAATAATCAGGTAGAAACACTCCCATTCCGCTCTCCAAATTGCCCTCTTCTCTCAACATTGTTGCTAAAAAACAATGATCATTTGCAAGAAATCGCAGATGGTTTTTTCCAGAACATGACCAAACTCCAAGTCCTCGACATTTCTTTCACAAGCATCGCTTCCCTGCCCTCATCCATGTCCTCCCTGTGTGAATTACGGTTGTTGAAGCTTCGAAGTTGCTGCAAGCTAGAGACTCTTCCTGCATTCCTAAGGGATATGCAGAAGCTTGAGATCCTTAATCTCCATCAAACTCCCTTGACGAAGATGGTGGAGGTATCCTTCCACAACATGCAAAGCCTCTGACATCTCAACATCTCAGTTGCCTGCAACCTCAGTCGGCTCTCGCTCAAGGGTTGTGTCTCTCTAGTGAGACTGGTTAGCCTAGTTAAACTTTCAAAACTTGAGGCACTTGATCTTTCAGGCACGAAAATGGAAGAGCTCCCACACAAAATTTTCATTCTGACTAGCTTGCAATGCCTAAACCTATTGGGAATGGAGCATTTCAAGACAGTTGATTAGAGAAAGATAGATCGGCTTCCCAAAAATTTGAATTAGGATTGATGTGGCTTGGACTTACCGCATGAACAGCTACAAGATAGAAGCATACGTCGCATCTCAGTCAGTGATGCTAGCGTTTTCAAGTCTTTGGACCGAAGCTCGAAGCTGTGGAAATCCTACATTCTAAAATTCCATTTCTTGGTTTGTACCTGCAAGGGATGGCACAAGGATAGATATGGTCGTTTTAAAGGAAACAGATTTCTCTACCACCGTATTTATGCACTATTTGAGCCGTCTTTAAGCCATGATAGATGGTTGGAGGTTTGCAGCGGTGAGAATTCCCTGTACGGTATTAGAGGAGTTATCTCGGTGACAAAATTCTTTCATTTGTATAGCAATGCATTTATTAAGGCATTGTCTGATCTCGGCATGAAGATGGACAACCTTAAAGAATGTTGGATTGAGAAATGCCATCAATTGGAGTCTCTGTTTATCAAACGAATTGTAAACATCGGTGTGGCAGACGATGATGCAGCGGTCTGTTTAGAAAATCTAAGGGTGTCCGATCTTGCCAGATTAAGAACAGTGTGCCAGTGGCAGTTGGGAAGTGGGAGCTTCGCATGCCTAAAGAAGATATATTTGGAATGTTGCCCGAAGCTCATCAACTTCTTCTCTTCGAGCATTCAGTTACAGAATCTCAAATTACTAGAAATAAAATTCTGTTGTAGACTGGAGAAGGTCTTTGAAGAAGACAGCGTGGTGGGACAAAATGCATTTCCAAAGCTAGTCGATTTACGACTTTGGGAGCTACGCAAACTGAAAAGCATTTGCGGTGGGCACTTGCCGATGCTGAAGAAGTTGAAGATTCGAGGATGCCCGCTGCTGGAGAAGCTTCCTCTCCATAACACAAATGCTTCTGCAGCAGAAGTCAAGATTGAAGGTGAGTTGAAATGGTGGGAAAGCGTAAAATGGGAAGGCAGGTTCAAGCCACACAACATCCATTTCACAGAATGGCATCCATCAACCAAGTGATTCTTCTCTTCTTCAACTAGGATCTATTTACTATGTTATTCTTCTCTTCTTAAACTATTGTAATTCTCTTTTATTTGTGTTATGCTGTGGTAGAAAGAGGAGGGTGTTCCATTGGACTTAGGTGACTTAGTCTTTAGTGGTTTTGAATTATGAATTTCAGGAACAAATTGGATGTGTTGCTCTTTAGCATGAATTTGGGAAAGGTAAACAAGTACCGGATTTGTTTTGCAAATCATGCTTGCAGCAGTAAGGACACTTAATTTATTTATTTTTTTCTTTTATTTTCCTCGCAGAGGTGTTAGATGATTTTTGTTATGGGGCCTTTCTGCTTTGCATGAATTGGTTGGGTTTTTCAGGTTTCAGTTATGTTCCCTAATTTAGATGTAATTTTCTATTATATGAGAGAGAGAGAGAGAGAGAGAGAGAGAGAGGGATATGCTTATGACCTTAGCCAACCATGGATAAGGCTGAAACTTGGGCCAGGATCATCCCAATCCCGACTGGTCCACTCAATTGTTCCATGATGAGGATCCTTAATTCTTTATATCATTCTCTTAATCATGTTTATCAAATCCAGAGAAATAGGCACTGTTGGATAAAAGTTGGGGTTGGGTCATGAGAAAATCTGTACGCTGAGTTCAGGTAAGCCTGAAAATTGGGTCCCATCACATATCCGATTTGCAGTCTTAACCGGCGAGTCTTTTCTACTTTTGGCAATCGTTTGATGTTGACATCTCTCGTTTTATTTAGGGATTTTTACCACAAAATTCCACACAAATAGAGCACTGAAATTACCATAATGCCCACCATGCACTTGTTTCTTTAGAAACTGGTAAAGTAGAAATTCTTGGGGCCCATTACATATTTTTATGATATCCAAGCCTTCCAATAGATGTAATCTCCTATAGTGTTGAGAAGTACCAAAAATTTCGTCAATCTAAAAGGAGGATGAGGCACACCATAAAAAATAATATACACCACTTAAAAACATCAAAATATAATCACAGCCCACTAGTGATTCAATAAAAAAATATTTTTGGTCCTTGTGATTATTATGTTTGGTTGAATACGTTTGGCATGCTAATGTTATACACAAACTAGGTGGGGCGGCCACTTTTTTTTTTTTTTCTGACTTCATTACTTTCCAAAGAAAAACAATAAATAGGGTACTTCGGTACTTTTCCTTCTCAAAAAGGACGTACCTAATTAGTCATTATTAAAATCCTAAAATATTTATTAATTTATAAGAGAAATTTCAATTTTAGCCAGATTTTCCCATCAATATCCTGAGAAATTCTAGAGAGAAGAAATTCCCGATAATGAGATTTGTCACTACAAAGACCTATAAATGGCCAAGGGCCAATCTTAGATGCACCGAAAAGATGGTGACCGTCTGCCATCCAATTTGAGGATTGCAATGGAAACAGGTAGGACTTACTTTCATCCCATTATGTGGAAGGAACCATTCCTCTGGAATCCGAATGCACAAGACAGTAATAATTACCAGATGCATCCATACCAGTAGCTAGAGCTTTCAATCTCAGTATCTGCACTAAAGAATCAAATCCCTATCGTATTATTGTTTACACCACATTAGAATGAATGAAAAGAGGCCAAGCTCCCTACCGGTTTCCGAACCTGGTTGGTAAGTGTGGGGCCGATGGCTAATCTATCCAAGCCATTGATCTAACGTCCCCCATCATGGATGGACCATTCCCAGTATATCCTCCCAATTGGTCAACTCTAACCTCCTGTTGTTAAAAAGAAATGAACCAACAAACCACACTCACTGGAGGAAAGGCCAAAGATTTGATGGCTAGGATCTTCTGATTTGGGAGATTTTGGGGCAATCGTCCATCCACGATGGGGGCCTACAGATCAATGAATTGGAAAGATCAAACATGAACCCTACATCTATGAACTTTTTCTGAACAGGGAACTCGGCCTCCTCGAATGAAAACACACTAGAAAGCCGCTTTGAAATGACAATACACTAATCACTTGCATTCAGACTTCAATTGTGCAAAATAACCTAAGATCAAATCCGTTAACTCCGGATGCTCCAGTCCACATGCAAAAACTGTAAAATGGCATTGTTGAAAGATGAAAACAAATGTGGTTAGAATCGTTTCCCTCAATTTCAGATTGATTTTGTACTGATTCCACAGAATGGATACAAAGGTTCAACCGATGCATAACATCTGAATTTACAATCTTCCACTTTCATAGCTGCTGTTTATAGAGAGGTCCAAAAGGAAGCATATAGACCATGAAATCCTCCACTTTTTATCTTCCATGAGTAGCGATAACGGTTTTCACAAGCTTACAACTTCAACCAGCTGTTCTCTACAATGTACGGTACCCTTTAGATGCTCAGGATCATTGCAAGGGTTCAAAATGGTTAGCCACTTCACTACATCTGCAACCAGTGCATCCAACATGCATTTGAATGTGACTCTGAGCAATTCATTGAAATCTTTTGATCAGTTTGGAATGAGCAATGGCCATGATAAAATTATGTATCAGTAACCATAACGGTCATTCAATGAGGTTCGCTCATCGCCCAATTGTTCTGCATGAATTCAATGTGATTGGTCACATATATAAAACAAGCGCATAGTCATCAAAATCCTACTATTTGCAATTTAGGATTTGAGTTGAATCTTAAGCAAAACTATTTGAATCTCACCTAGAATCCCTCTTTATATGAATCCTACGATTCTATAATTTAAATCTTACAATTTACAATTCAAATTATACTTATTCTCTTCTATTTTAAGCTTTACTTGGCGTTCATTTTATGTTTTTAAATTGCTGGGGGCATTTTCAGAATCATTTAGAAAAGGTAAATTACTTTATTTTGTTCATGATAAAAGATTAAACAGTATATACTCTCTTCAACATTAAATCATGGAGCTAATTTTTTTTTTTCTACTTCTTAACTGTTGACTTATATTTATTGTGGAATGAATGAATGATGGTTAGAAATCAAAGTATCTTTTCTTGTTGTTGTCAGTCCATAGTATCAAATGCCACTTTCCCAAATGTCAACAAAGTCGTCAGATTCATACATTTTTTGTGGCGCTTCATCATGTACATGTTGCTTCTCTTTCACTTACATGTCCTCTGTAGCACCAAGCCATATAGGCTTTGTGACCGTGTATGTGGCCACTTTGCTTTCTATGCCGTCACTAACATCTTCATCACCTTCTGGAGGTTTACTTGTTTCTAAGGTAAGACTTTTATCTTTATGGGAGGAACCATTTGCAGGCTTTGCTAGCGTAGAGCTTTTCTTTTGCTCCACTAAAAGCCTTTTTTGTGACATTGGAAACAGGAATATCTGGCTGGTTAGATTTTGATGTCTGGGCTTTTGAATCCCTCCTCCGAGCAGCTTCTCTTGTCGGATCAGCAATTTTCAGTAAGAATTGGATCCGATCCAATTCAGATTGCAGAGCAGACAGTTCCTTCTGAAGTTGCACAGTCGCATTGATCACTGGTACATAAGTAATTAATGTCAGCAGATGGTTGGAAGAGTTGACTGTACGAATATATTCCTAAAACAGCAACAACACATAAGCACAACGTTGGACAAGATGCATGGCTAAAAAGAGTGTCAGGATCAGGAGTGCAACTCGATCAGGTTGGGCCGGGTTGGGGGTCAAACTGAGCCCAAGCTGACCTCAAGAGTACCCAACTCGCAGCCCAACCCAACCCGGCTTTTTTTTTTTAATAGACATAACCCATTACTGATATTAATAAAAGAAAAGATTAAAAAACGAAAAAAAATAAAAATAAAATCGAGACCCAGGAGAATCGAGATAGAAATCCCAGTACAAAAGCTACCTCACCTACACTCGTTCCTGAAAAGAAGAAAAAAAACTCTATATACAAGAAGCAAAAACAGAACCCACCCAAGACAAAACCCATTTACCCTATTTCTACCATTTTCAATCTCTATTATCTAATTCAATAGAGGAATCCAGACCCAGCATCATCGAAATTCAATGCACAGCTGAAAGGGTCGTATTTGAAGCTGAACCTTCTCCTCGACCGCGCTTTCACCTGCCTCCTTATCTCTGCCCGAACCTTCCAGAACAAACTCCTGCATCTCCTCTTCCCATTGCTGAATGCCAGCGTTGTTGGCTCCAATATCACTGAAATCATCGCTATTTCCCCCGTCAAATCGAAGCGATGGATAGAAACCCAACACAACCCAACCCGACTTACACCATACTTGATCCAACTGGACCCAACCTGACCAGACCCCACCCAACCCAAATAGACGTAATTATTCCCAACACATCCTAATCCAACCTGAATTTGGTCAACCCGAATCCAACCTGATATCAAATCAGGCTGGCTTTTCCAATACGAACCCAAACTGAGGACCTTGACAACCAGATCCAACACGACTTGAACTAGGGTGTTGGAAAGGGAGAAAAGAAATAAGAAGAAACAGGAATGTGAAGAAGTATGGATGGGTTATCACTGGGGGCCAACTTCCCAAGTTTATTCAAAATCACCTTGCAGAAAAAAGTGTCAGTTGATGGTAGACTGGAATGAAACTTGACATTCACAAGGAACCTTAAAGACAAAGGCTGAGGAATTCACCAGCTGTTAGGGAAACTAAAGCAGGTCACTCTCCCAGAAGTCGGGGAAGATTCCAGGAAAGGGGCTGGTGGGTAAAGGACGTCTTTATATAGAACTACTGGGCTGTGTAATGCAGTCTGTAGAGTGGTGGATAAGTTTAGGGAGAGGGTCGGATTCTCATGTGGTGACAGGCAGCAAATCAGTTCTGGAAAGACCTGTGGATCGGAGAGAGGTCCCTCCAGGAGGAGTTTCCGAGGTTAGCAAGTCTTGCCCCAGATAGGGAGCTCTCCCTTGCTCAATGTTTCTTCATCATCCGGATGTAGTAGTTTGGTCTCCCCCTTGTAGGAGGAATTTGTCAGACAAGGAAGCGGGCGTCTGCTTGTTCCTTCCATAGGATGATGACTGACAGCATGGCACATAGGTGCAAGATCCAATCCATCCATCAGATTGGTCCGACCTTCTACATGTTCTACCAAAAATAAATCTGGTCCACTCATCAAGCGGGCCCCAATACTAGAAACAGGTGGATGGGTTAGAAAACTTTATCCATTTTTTTTAGAGTAGCTCATTTGTCTTGCAGACTGTGACCCACCTGACTAGTGGATCAACCTGATTCTCAGGATGGGGCCTCAATCTAGTGGTTCCTTTCTGATGGATGGATTCGATCTTGAACCTATCATGACATGCTGGCACATGAGTGGCGTGTACATGAGCTCTATTGCACACACGTGTGCACTTAGCAAAGCTCCATCCCAAGAAAAGAGGTGTTAGCTTCCCAAACAGGTGCAATGAAGGAGAGGAATCAGTTCACCTATTCCTCCATTGTTCAGTGGCTTGTTTTTGCACTGTTTTTTTCCAATCGCTTTGGAATTGCATGGACCAGGAGGGAGAAGGTTGGAGCAGTCTCAAGTAATTGCAGAAACAGTCCTTTATAGGAAAGAGGAAAGTACTCTTGATTCGTTCTCTCCAATGTTTTGTTGGAAAATCTGCAATGAGTGGAATAACTGCATTTAGGGAGAAGCAGTACCCTCCCAGGCATTACTGGAAAAAATTGAAGTACAATCATTTGGTCCCTTTCATCTCCAGTTTTTAGGAGAATCACCGCATAAGACCTTCTCTAACGCCGACACTTTCATGGCCAAGATGGACCAGATAAGGCCCGATCGGAGGCAGAAGTGATCAGGACGGTCAGAACCTCAAAACAGTCGTATCTTGCAAACCGGAATGAGTTTTTCGACGTATCATATATATTTTAGGATAAGATAAGCTACTTTAGCCAACAAACCCTATTAAACTGGGTTGCCCAAGCCGGATTTGCGAGATTTCAAATCGACAGTCAAAAGTCCAATTTATTTTATTTTTTATAGTAAGTTTTAGTTCGATCAAAACTTTTGATCCTTTGAGTTTTAGGAGTCGTGCCCAACATGAAAAGGGCTTAGAAAAATTAGGAGAATAATGTGGTTAGGCTAAATTGGACACTTACTATTTTTGGCCAAAAACCATGAAGTCTAATAGGAATCATCACCGTTATAAATAATAATTTTACTACTTATAGTAAGTCATGTTTTTTGGGAGTTTGAGTTGGAGTTTTGACTCTAAAACTTCATCTTAGGTTCGAGTTCACTATTTAAAGGATTGTAATTTCTTTTCAAATTTATTAGAAATTATTCGAAAAGAAATTATTTCTTTTATTAGAATTCACTATTATTATTATTATTATTATTATTATTTTTTTATCATCAATCAATTTCTTTTCGAATTTATTAGAATTTATTTCTATTTTATCCCTTGTGGATTCAAGGAAACTCTGTCAGGAATCCAGAGGAGCTCCGTAGATTCAAAGTAGTTATCCTCGAGGAAGATGGTGATTGACCCCATCACGTCCTTCCCGGCATCACCCTCCTTTGGTAGGAGTATGAAAATTGAATTTTGATGGCACTTACATCAGTAATCCAAGCCCTTAAGGTATTGGAGTGTGCTTAGAGATGAAAACTGTCATATTCATATGGGTATCATCAGTAATCCAGTCCCATTGAGTATTTTCTTGTCTTTTTTGTCAAATGAGAACTTTATTGCTAAATATGACAAAATGGTTAAAAAAATTCCCAGCAACACATAAAGATGCTCCCAAGACCACTATTTGGCTGAAATGATCATCTAGAGAGCAAGATAAATTAGGAAATTCAATGATGAATGGATGATATTAGTCAATCTCATAGGAGCATATTATTAGTTACTCATACAGAAACCTAACAAAACTATAAGTATCAAAGTGGGGTAGCCCTACAGCAGGGGTCCTGAGCATCAACATATACATAGTCCCTACAGCAGGGGTCCTGAGCATCAACATATACATAGTCCCTACAGCAGGGGTCCTGAGCATCAACATATACATAGTTGATGCACATGATCCTATGCACTTGCATTAACCAAATTGTTGGGTCTGATGGGCACCACTATTGATGGGGGATCCCCTGCAGTCTTCTAGATTGTAAGATCCTAACCATTCAATGCTTCTCCTGTACTGTTTAATGTGTAGTATTATTTTCATAATTTCTTTTCGTTGGAACGTGTCATTTCTCGACTCCGGTAACAAAATACCCAGAATTTCTCTCCAGGATAGATTGCCTGCTACACAATGCAAGTTTTAATTGTGAATCTTCTCCAAGTGCCACTATGATTTTTTGTGTTAAATTCACACTGCATCAATATTTACAGATAATTTAGAACATGAACCCAAACATGAGGTGCAAGTGGACCACACCATAGAAAGAAGTGAGGATTGAACAAACTTCCCTTGAAACCTTCCTAGTGCCAACCATGATGCTTACTTCTCATCTACCCTGTTCATAAGGTCATCCATACCTGGATGAAGTTAAAACACAAATATCAGCTTGATCAGAGCCTTCTGTGGCCACAGGAAGTTTTCAACGGTAGCATCAATTCCTACTATTTCTTGTGGTGTGGTCCACTTGAGTGTTGGCTTGCCCTGTTTTTCAGAATGATCTGAAAAAATGGATGAATGGTGTGGATATAAGAAATACATAAATTTCATGCATCGATAAATTCAGCTGCTAGCTAGAGAGAAGAAAACCCGGAGTGTTGACATATGGAACTTCCATGGCCCCCATCATAATGTATGTATTAGATTCACATCGTCCATCCATTTTTCCATACCTTGTAAGACACGAGGCCAAAAGCGAGACAAATCCAAAGCTCAAATGGGCCACACTATAGTTGTAAATTAGTCTTTTAACTCCCACTGCTACCTGTGGTGTGGTCTACTTGAGCTTTGGATGTGCCTACTTTTTAGGATTGTTTGGATCTAACACATAAATCACAATGGGCCAGCAAAGTTCCACACGGTCAAAATTGGATTGTGTAATAGGCAATCCATTAGCGAGAGAGAAAATTCGGATGAAGTCAAGTCAGGATGGATTGGTCTAACATGACTCGAGCCTGATTATAAACCTGCTTGAAAATTGATAGGGCCAAGCTTGCAGGCCATGCCTAGCCCATGCTCTCATTTCCACCCTTACGAAACAAGGAATTCCAATTTTGCAGACAGTGATCGTCCGGAGGCGATGGCAGCTTCCAGGGATGGTGATGATCGACGGCTCAGACGAGGAGGAGAGGTTGTAAGTGCTTGGTCACGATGCATGAGGCAACAGATATGGGACTACTTGAAAGATGACAAGATTTCAGTGTTCTCAGTTTGGGGATGGGAGGGAGTGAGACGAGGAACATGAGACAGGTGGTTGCAGCAGTGATGGAGGAATCCAGAGAATCTAGTCATCCGTTTGATGTGATCATAAGAGTAAGAGCACCGGGGGTCGAGAGTCTTTCAGAGAAGATGCAACTGAGATTCAGAGGAGAATCGGACCATTAGCAAAAAGAGCAGGAAGGATCGTTTAATTTTAATGAGTATTTGCAAACGCTGATTTTATGGAGTTGGATGAAAAGGGGAAAGGGAATCGTTTAATGGAGGTACAGATAGGGATCAAGAACGCATTGAAGATCCCAAAGTCCATGCACTTCTCCGCAGCTGATAAACGAATCTCAGCTAAGCTACGCAGCCAGAGGTTCCTCATCGTCTTGGAGCTAAGCTAAGCAACCAGAGGTTCCTCATCGTCTTGGAAGATGTTTGGGAAGGCATCAACTTGAAAAAGATAGGAGTTCCCGTCATGGCCCCTGCTATCACCAACGGCAGCAAAGTCGTGATCACAACTCAATCCCGAGAAGTTTGAAAGGAAATGGAAGCCTAAGTAAACATCACGTTGGGGGAGTGGTCTGAAGAAGACACCTGGGATTTTTTACAGAAAGAGGCAGCTGATGTGATGGCCGGCATTCGTTTCTCAACAACCAGAGACATGGTCTTGAAATGCTTCTCTTACGTGTCCTTTTTCTGTCGAAATGGACGCTCCATCGATGGAGATTCCTTGACAGAAGAGTATTGGATGTCGGAGCGATTTTTAGATGGATCTTTCAACGAGGAGAATAATGAAGTGGCTTTCAAGAGACCAGGGAATATGCAGAGAAATGCATGGTGCTATTGTCCTTGGTGTCATCAAGACCAAATTACCTAGGCTCTTAATCCAATCGATCCTACCCTTCCTCTTGTTAGCCGGTAGCGCACCTGCAAAACAAATAGACACTAGGGGTGCCGGTTGTAGCCGGGGACCCTCCGATGCCTAAGTCAGGGCAGGCACACAATGGGCCTAGTTGGATTAGAGTAGTTGTGCATACCTTTCTCTTGACTTGAGTAAGGTGTCTATCAATAAACCTTACGGGCCACTTAGATGTCGTGGTCTCGGTGAGCAGTCCCTCCTGCATACAGTGGTGATCCTCCCTATATATTTTCTATTCTGAGGTAGTGGTCAGTATCTGAGGCCGAGGTCATTGGTCGAAGGGAATTTATGGATTGGCTACGAGAGCAATTTACAATGGAAGGATCTTCAGGAGGACAATGTCATGTGGATATGAATTCTCATGTGATGGAAGTGATTGATTCTCAGATGTTCCTAGAGAAGTACAACTTTCATAGGAAAGAATCATGTCAATGGATCTCATTATCCAATAATCAGGTAGAAACACTCCCATTTTGCTCTCCAGATTGCCCTCTTCTCTCGACATTGTTACTCAACAATAATGATCACTTGCAAGAAATCTCAGATGATTTTTCCACAAGCATCTCTTCCCTGCCCTCGTCCATGTCCTGCCTTTGCGAATTACGGTTGTTGAAGCTCCAGAGCTGCTGCAAGCTAGATGCTCTTCCTGCTTTCTTAAACGATATGCAGAAGCTCAAGATCCTCGATCTCCATCAAACTCCCCCGACAAAGATGGTTGAGGTATCCTTCCACAACATGCAAAGCCTCCGACGTCTCAACATCTCAGGTGCCTGCGACTTCAGCCAACTCTCGCTCAAGGGTTGTCGCTCTCTATTGACACTGGTCATCCCAGATAAACTTTCAAAACATGAGGCACTTGATCTATCAGGCACGAAAATGGAAGAGCACCCGCACGGAATTTTCAATCTGACTACGATGCGATGCCTGGACCTGTTGCGAATGGAGCATCTCAAGAAGATCGACTAGAGAAAGATAGATCGGCTTCCAGAAGAATTGAATTGGGATCGATGTGGCTTGAATTCGCTGCACGAACAGCTCCAAGACAGCAGTAGACATCGCATCTCAGTCAATGATGCCAGCATTTTCGAGTCTTTGGACCAAAGCCCTGACCTATGGGAATCCTGCTTTCTAAAATTTCATTTCTTGGTCTGTCCCTGCGAGGGAGGCCACAAGGATATATATGCTCATTTTAAAAGAAAGTGATTTATCTACCAGCGTATTTATACTTGATTTGATCAGTCTATGAGTTATGAGAGATGCCTGGAGGTTTGCGGTGGTAAGAATTCCCTGGATGGTGTTAGAGGGGTTCTCTCGGTGACAAAATTCTTTCTTTTGTATCAAAATGTGTTTGTTAAGGCACTGTCCGATGTCATCATGAAGATGGACAACCTTAAAGAATGCTGGATCGAAAAATGCCATCAATTGGAGTATCTCATAATCAGAGGAACTGCGGATGTTGATGCGGCAGTCAGTTTAGAAAATCTAAGGGTGTCCAATCTTGCCAAATTAAGAACGGTGTGCCGGGTTTGGAATAGGGAGCTTCGCATGCCTAAAGCATATACATTTATACATTTGGAATGTTGCCAGAAGCTCATCAACTTCTTCGAGCATTCAGTTACAGAATCTCAAATTACTTGCAATAAAATTCTGTTGTAGACCGGAAAAGGTCTTTGTAGAAGACAACGTCGTGGGGCAAAATGCATTTCCTTCCACAGCTAGTTGATTTACGTCTTTAGGAGTTACACAAATTGAAAAGAATTCATGTTGGGCACGTGCCGATGCCGAAGAAGTAGAAGATTCAAGGATGCCCGATGCTGGATAAGCTTCCTCTCCATAACACAAATGATTCTGCAGCAGAAGTTGAGATCCAAGGTGAGTTGAGATGGTGGGAAAGCATAAAATGGGAGGGTAGCGTCAAGCCTTGCAACATCCATTTCAAAGAATGGCATCCATCAACTAAATGATTCTTCTATGCTTAAACTACCTCTGTTTACTTTGTTATTCTTCTCTTCTTGAACTATTGTAATTCTCTTATATTTGTGTTACGGTGTCGCAGAAAGACGAGGGTGTTCCATTGGATTTAGGTGATTTAGTCTTAGTGGCTTTGAATTATGAATTTAGGAAGAAATTGGATGTGTTGCTCTTTTGCATGTATTTCATAAAAGGTAAACAAGTACCAGGTTTGTTTGTCAAATCATGCTTGCAACAGTAAGCAGGACTCAAGTTTTCCTTTTATTTACCTGATAGACTGGGTCCACCCGTCTTTATTATTTATGCTTTTTATTATGGGGCCTAGCTATTTTGTATGAATTTGTTGGGTTTTTCAGGTTTCATTTATGTTCCCCTAATGTACATGTAATTTTCTATTATATCAATGAAATTATAGATGACAGTGTCTCAACAATTAAAAAGAAGAAGAAAAAAGAGGCACAAGCTAATGAACTCAACCCAACCCATGGATAAGGCTAAAACTTAGGCCAGGCTCATCCCAATCCCAACTGGTCCAACCCAATCGTTCGATGGTGGGGATCTTTAATTCTTTAAATCAATGCTCTTAATCATGTTTATCCAATCCAGAGAAACAAGCACTGTTGGATAAAAGTTTGGGTTGGGTTATGTGAAAATACATTGGCTAAGTTGAGGTAGGTCTGGAAATTAGGTCCCATTACATGGCCAATTTGCAATCTTAACCAGTGAGTCAGTCAAATAGGCCCTTATGGCCTGTTTGGGAGATTGGATTTGGAACCCCTGGATTTAGAGCCCCCGGGATTTGGAACCCCCAGGATTTGAAATCCGCCCGTTGTGTTTGGCACCCTGGATTCAGAATCCCTATAATCCAAAAGTAGCCATGCATGCTATATTTATAGGGGTTTGAATTTAATTACTAAATCAACCTTAATATCTCTAATTACTGTACATATGTAATGTTTTGACACAATAGTTGTAATAAGCCCGTTGAAATATATACTTTGCCCGAAGCACAGGATCACATCCGAGTGACCAACCAATGATTTTTAACCATTGATTTAAATGGACAATGTTTGGACGGAGCAGATTATCCTATTAAAGTAATTATAGCGAAGCAGTTGATAATCTAATTGTTCTGAGATATCATTAGTGGGCCATGTGCCCAATAGATTAATAGCCAAGTGACACACATGTTACACATGCAACTCTTGGAAGGATTTTAGATGTAATACAAGCTTCCACCTTGGATTTCAAACCCCCTCTTTGAGGTGATTTGAATCCCCTTGATTTGAAACCCCCAATTACTTTAGGGTACCAAACATATTAGGAGATTTGAAATCCCCCCAAATCCATGGTGCCAAGTGACCCCTAGGTCTTTTCTACTTTCAGTAGTTGTTTGAGACAGAGATCTCACATTTTAATTATGGATTTTTACCACAAAATTCCTCGCAAATTAGGATTTACCAAATAATGCCCCTACCTACCGAAATGACTGTTTTTTAGCACTGAAATTACCATAATGCCCACATTGCACACTTTTTTTTTTTTTTTTTTTTTTTTTAGAAATTGGTGAAGTAGAAAATTATGGGGCCCATTACATATTTTTATAATATCCAAGCTGTCCAACAGATGTACTACCTCTTAGTGTTGAGTAGAACCAAACATTTGGTCAACCTAAAAGGATGATGAGGCACCATAACAAAATAATATACACCACTTAAAAACATCAAAAGAAAGATTTTTGGTCCATGCGAGTATTATGTTTGGTTGCAAATGTTTGGCATGCTAATGTCATACACAAACTGTGGGGCTGCCACAAAATTTTTTGACTTCATTCTTTCTAAAGAAAAACAATACAAGAGGATAGTTCGACAATTTTCCTTCTCAACAAGGTTGAACTTAACTAGTTCATTATCAAGATCCTAAAATATTTATTTATTCGTAATAAAAATTTTATTTTTTATGAGATTTTCCCAACAATATCCTGAGAAATTCTGGAGAAAAGAAATTCCCGATAAAGAAATTTGTCACTACAACGAAGTATAAATGGCCAAGGGCCAATCTTAGGTGCACCGAAAAGATGGTGACCATCTGCCATCCAAAATGAGGATTGCAAGGAAACAGGTCCGAGCTACTTTCATCTCATTATGTGGAAGGAACCATTTCTCTGAAACCTTTTTTTTTTTTTTTTTCTGAAAGTGAGATCACACCCCCTGTAACTTTGTTAACATGAGCAGAGGATGTACAAACAGGACTTTTGGATAGGCTCCACAAAAACATTGGGCCTCACCTATCATAACTCATAGTCAGTAAAACAAAAGAAGAAAACAAAATGCCATAGCCACCCTGAAGAAAACAAAGATTCACACCAGCCTCGCCTACCTGCAACAAAGAGACATTCTCTGCTCCTCTGATCGGGATTCAATCATTCCCACATCTAGTTGCTGCTACCAAGTCTATAAATACAAGGTGCTTTTTTTTTTTTTAATGGGGATATCCCAAAATCAATTGGGGATCGTTTTCCTTTCTTTTCTTTTCTTTTCTTTTTGTGTTTTGCAGCAAATGATATCATATATAGACTCAACCCCACCATGAAACGGCTTCCCGTTACCAAAATGTTGAGAACCAGCACAAAATGCTTCACTCTGCCTCTGCAATCTTTCCCATTGCCACCTATAATCAACCAAAGCCCTCCCAACTTCCACTCTACACCTCACTGAACTATTTATTTCTAATAGGAAGCAACTACCGACATTTTGCCCCACTTTACAGCCCTCTCCCAAACCAGCTGACAGTGCACAACTATCGCCCATAAACTAGCTGATAGCCCACCAGACCTATAGAGCCACCTTCTCAGCCTAGCCCAAAGACCTCTGCTCTAGCAGACGGTATGAACAAAACACTGGGGCCAGCCAGGCACTCAATAGCTCATCATCACTCTCTAGCTCCACCTAATGCACTTTGTTTTTAAACCAGCAGCCACAGACCACCACTCACAACACAAAACCAAACTTGCAGCAGCCTCCCAAAACACCAACTGCACAGATCACCGCCTCCAGCAAAGAACAACAAGAACTCCACCCACCAAACTACTCAACAATTCCCAAACAACAAAGAACAACATATAGCCACCAACCAACAACCTTCCCCCAAACAACATACAATTACTTATCACAACATTCCTTAACCAAACAACAGGGCTAGATACAGTAGCTTACAGGATATATGCAAAGAGCAATCCGAACGGATAACTAGAACCACCTCAGGGTTCGAGACTGGCACCGAGATCTTCCTTGAAAGAGGCAACTGGTAGGAGCTTGAGACAGGGATCAACATAACCAATCTATAATTTCTTCATGGAATTGCTAATCAAATGACCGGAGAAATTAAACAGCTGGGCAGCTGGGAGACACCTGCTGTAGGTGCTACAAAACAAAACAACATCCAGCCCAACCTTGGACAATGATTCCTTATTTTAGCCATGACAAATTGCAGTACAGGGCAGAAAAAGGGCAAGGAAACAAGATTCCACGGCTGAGATCGCTATCCCCAGTGAAAGGTTCCCAAGCCTGCCTTGTCCATCATAAACATATCTCTCGCCTCCCTTGGAAGGGATGGGCGGAGCCTGTACAGCCTATCCGGGGCTCCACTGCTGCCTAAGCGGCTAAGTGATCTGCTATCAAGTTGGATTCTCTGAAAATATGACTGAACTGGTGGTTAATACCTCCAATTTCCTGACAGATAGGGGTGCACATTTAACCGTTGGAACCGTGTAACCCGACCGGAACCGTTGGATCAGTCCGGTTCCAGGGTGCTAACGGTCCGGTTCCGGTTCCTAAATTTTGAAAATCGTTGATTACGGATCGGTTCTAGTTTAGGGTACTCCTGTAGAACCGAACTGAACCGTTGATCCAAACCGTTAATCGAACCGTAGAACTGAACCGTGATAAGAACCGTGGATCTGAACCATCGATCTGATGTATTTAAAACAAAAAAAAAAAACCCTAAGTTGCATCAGTCCACGCCCTGCCCTCTCTCGCACCGCACCCCCTGCCCCCTGCCCTCTCTCACAGCACTCCCTGCCCTTTGCCCCTCTCCTAGCCTTTTTTTTTTTGTGACGAGAAAGGGGTTAGGGATTTGGGGCTTGCGACGAGAAAAGGGTTAGGGATTTGGGGCTTGCGATAAGAAAAGGGGTTAGAGATTTGGGGCTTGTGAACAGGAGTGGTTTCTCTGGCAGGATTCCGACTAGCATTGGTAATCTATTGAATCTAAGGGTGTTGGATTTGAGTGGCCAAAATCTGTCCAGCGAGCCACCAATGGAGCCATCTGGGTTGCCAAATCTGCAGGTTCTCGAGCTAGCTGATAACTCATTTTCTGGCAATGTCGCAGTTTGTTGAGCTTATAGGTCCTGAATCTGACATCCAATGCCTTCTCCGGCAGCATTCCAATGACATACGGGTTTCTCCAATCTTTAGCGATTCTCTCCCTATTAGGCAACAACATATTGGGCCGGATTCCAGCAAAGCTTGGTAACTATTCCAATCTTGAAGTATTGCAGCTTCACTCAAACCATTTAACTGGTCAGATTCCTACTCCATGAATCACTATTCCAAATTGCCCTGATTTTTATCCTTTTTTTTTTAATATTACTTTCATTCATGGTATATAACTATAGATCACTAAATAGAGCTTTGTTAAGCCACACACATGGAATAAAACTCACGTACATGCCACTCATGTGCCACCATGGCGCACTAGATCTGAGATCCAAGCCATTCATTGGAATGGTGTTATTATGTTAATGCCCGAACCCAAGAATCTGGTTGACCAACTGGTCAGGTGGGAGACAGTTTGCAAGACAAATGTACAGCTCTGAAAAGCTTGGTTGAAGTTTTCTAACCCATCTTTCAGGTGGAAGATCATAGCCTTTTTTTGCTATTAGAGCAGATTATTCTTTTTCTTCTATTTCATCCTCTTTTTTGTTTTTCTTTTTTTTTTCTTTTTTCTTTTTTTTTTTTTAATCCACTAACTGGGCTGGACTTTTAAAAGCCTAGAACCATGGATTCAATCCGGGACCGAATCGTTCTTCATGGTCCAATTTCGGTTCGGTTCTAGGATGCTAACGGTCTGGTTCCGGTTCCAATATTTGCAGAACCGTTAGGAACGGTTCGGTTCCGGTTTCACCCCAAAACCAGCCCGAACCGACCCGTGTGCACCCCTACTGACAGATCACTTTTATATCATACCAAATCTTCCAATGAGGCACTGATTGCAGATTTGTAATGCTTCTGAAAATGATTTTGGCTGATTCAATGATGATCCTTTGAAGGCCTTGGGATTTACATCACTTGATCCCCTTCAAAATTGCTCACGCTTCTGCTTCCGTGTTTGTAACTCAATCAAAGTAATGGTGGAATTCGAAAATGAGGTTGCCTTGATGATCCCTACAAATTCCCCCTCCTCCTCCTCCCTCTCCTGGGTTTCCTTGAGACAATCCATCTGCATTGAGCTTCACTCATCCCTCTATCGGCGGAGTCCATATGAGATAGTGAGGTTTCCTTCAACTTCCCTGTGTGAATGTGTTATCCATCACCTGGAGGGCTACCTGTTGAAGGAAAGGGCAGAAACCGTCCTATGGCATTTGGTGAGATAACTCCCCAAGCCATCTTTTTATTCTAGCAACAACTTCTGATGCAACGATGGGTTCGTTATCAAATCTATTTGCATTCCTAGCCAACTAGATTTCCCACAAAATGATGCTTGGGGATAGGCCTCGTAGTCTAAGAAATCTCAAGCTATCGCTGGCTCTATTGGTCCATATGCTTAGCCTTTGCTCCAGAGAGTGGATATGACCTTCGTGAACATAAAAAAATGTTGTTGAAGAAAGACCACACCTCTTTTGCTAGTCTACCTTTGCAAAAAAGGTGATCGATGGATTCCTCATCAATCCCTGAGGATGAACTACTGATCTGGAAAGGAGGCACAACTGGGATGGGCTATGTTTCTTTGTTGACTCCTTCAGAGGTGTTGTCTGCTCTGTGTGTTGGAACAGGGATGATGCGAACCACATTAGAGTTGTTATGCTGCTCCGTGACTAGTAAAGAGGAGGATGGTTGGATTCCCAGAGAGGGCTGCCCATAGTACAATTCATAGCATACACATTTTGAGAATGTGTGAACACCAAGGCATTGCACTGCCTTTTCAACTGAGATCGCTCTTTTCAACACCTTCCATGCCAGCATGGATATTTTCGGCGAGATAAGCTTGTGCCACACCCATTTTGCCCAATCCTGATTATGACTTCTACTATGTAAGACGTTCCATGCTGATTTAATAGTGAATTTTTGTGATGGAGATGATGTTCAGATCAGCTCATCTTCGTCATCTGATATGCTTATCTTGCTCGTTGCTATCCTGGCAAGAAGATGGGAACACACATGTTTTGCTAACAGGGTTAAATTCCATCCGTTTGGAGTGAGAAGGTCTTTTACCTTCAAGGACATCATTTCAACCGGAACTCTACCGCCATCCACTTATGCAAGTAGCCCATTTCCTAGTTAGTTTTCCCTCCAGAGGTTTACCTCTCTGTTCACTCCCCAAGTATAGGGTTGTGATGTAGTAATAAACTCGGTGAGACCGAGGTCGAATCCCAAGGGACCGATACCTGTATGTTACCTGAAAATAACTAGAACTAGAAAAAAGATGAAATCTAAATCAGGTGGATTTGAGAAATAATGATGAAATAGTAAAATATGTAGAATTCAAAGGTAGGGAACTAGGGATTTAGAGGATCCACTTGTAGAGATCAGGGAGATCTTGATACCTGCTTCAAAAATCATGGAACTTAAACTGAACTTCCTCTGATATAATTTTAAAGGGATGAAAGATATATGAATTAGAATGGATTCCATCACCAAACCATACCCAAGAGACAAAGTCAACAACAGAATTAAACTAATTACCAACCAATCAGATGATTATGAAGGTTAGGAAGGGTACCGCCATCCAACCATGCCCAGGAGGCGATGGCGAACAACAGGGCTTCCTGACGCCATAATAAAAATAAGGAAAAAGAAATACTCAAAGCTATTGCAAGCCCAGTGTAATTTCAGTCACAACAGGCCATTAAAAACTACAAATATTCCCATAATAAAATTAAATAAAAAATCCCTTCAATCTAAATAAAAGGTACATGCATCAAGTTCTCCCATCACGCTACAAGCTTCACCTCTTAGCCCTAGCTAAGAGGTTCAGCCACATAGACATAACGGGGCTTATCTCTTAGAAAATAAAGTAGAAACAAAAAGGAAGAAGAAAAAAAAAGTACAAACTCTGCTCCCTTCTGTCTATCCACGTTTAAGCCGAGACCTCCCTCTATCTGCCCAAGTTCCTCATTCCCATTCTCTCTCTTTCTACCTTATAGGCAATGCCGGCCCTGGAGAGGTGTGCTGTCGTCCGTCATTCAGTTGGAGATGGTTTCGTGCTTGAGTTTACGCAGCAGAAGGCGGTCGCTGCGTAACAACGTGCGGAAGGACTTTCACACCGAAAAGATGATGCTGCCCTCCCTTTCTTCCCTTACTTTTTTTCTAAAAAGGATAACGTCACCTGGTATGTTATCGGTAGACCTACACGATGGACGGTACAGATCGGCTATCCGATCACCATCGAGATTACGCAACAGGCCGCAAAAACCGGATAGCGTTCGGCTGCGAAAACAGGGGTTGCGCTGATTCTTGATGGGGCCCACTTCAGCTGATGTTTGAGAGATCCCCTCCGTCCACCGGATTCATATCCAAAAACCATTTGGAAATGGTCAGATTTGGATCAGAGTCAATGTGGCCTACAGAACTTTTCTTTCCGCCGTTCGTTCCATGTTTGAACGGTTGAAAACCGATCAAGCTGTCCTCTTTAAATTTCGTCACCTACGCGATGATAAAATGGACCTTGGGATTCTAATGGACGGTCCAGATTCATCATATGGACCATGATGGTGGCCCACAATCAAAACCGATGGAAGGCGTGGGCGGACGCTGTTTGAGAAACAATTGGACTGGGAGATATGTCGGTCAGCGTATGCTGACCGACTCTGGTGTGTTCGGTGCATGGCAAACGTGCCACTCCATATGCACGCCTGTACTGGTGTAGGGCACACTGTGATGTTGATGAGAAATCTACTCCGTCCATCTGTATTGTCATCTCATTTAACGCGTTGATACTATTTTTGAAGCATATCCAGATAGCAGGTGGGCCCAAAATCAGAGTTTTAGGGGCTGATCTATCCGTTGGGCTACTTCCCCAGGGATGTAATAGATGAAATTCGACGTGAATGGTTAATTTATGGTCTCAATCCCATGTATAAAGTTTCGAGCCAATCGGATGGCGATAACCCTGTGATCTTGCATTCTGCGCCAGTTTCGGGCCTCTTTCACGTGAACGGCTTTATTCCTCGGATTGCTGGTGTGTAAATCCTTTAGTCTTAGTCCCCTGGGGTCTGTCTCATGCTTTGGTGAATTCAGAGCGTCAATCCATACATTTAGCACTATTTTTCAGTCCAAGCTCTTAAAGTCACCTTGCAACACAAACACAAGTAAATCGGGCCATTAAACAGTATCCTGTTCGTAAATCCAGATAATAACTAGGTCTGATATGAAAAGGCCTAGCTATATGTCCTAGAGGGGGGGGGGGGGTGAATAGGACAATGCCAAATAAAACTTATAACAATGGAATTAAAAAGAATATAATAGCCAAAATAAATCACAATGTAAGAAGGTAAAATAACCTCAAAATTCAGATCTTGAGAGGTTGATACAAATGTTGTTCTAAGGACAACCTTACACCAAAAACCAGAGTTTATGGTAGGACAACCTTATTTCTAGAAAGATCTTTGTATCAAATCTCAAATCGAAGAGGAATACAGAAATAAATACAAACTGAATTGAAATAAATTGTAATCACAAATGTATTGTTCTAGGGACAGCCATACACCATAAAAATGGCAGGGCAACCTTGCTGGAACAACTTTTAAAGGAAATTGAATATCAAGCTGATAAAGGAATAGCAGAAAATAAATTCTAAATTATTACAAAATTCTCACAATGCTTGAATTAAATGATTACAACATTCACCACCATACATACATCCCACAAAAGAATAATTAAAGATCAGAAGTATAAATCATTCAACCACAACACAAGGGATTATAGTGGTTCGCCTGTGTGTTCACCAACTGTTAAACAACAGCCACACAGAATGCTACTCCACTCCTAATATCCTCACACAGGGGATATTAGCGTTCACTAACAAAATAGGTTTTCCCAGGTTCACTCAAAACCTTTACAATTGTGTCTTTGTCTATGGGCTTACACAATTAAAAAACCCCACTTCTGAGTTTTCCTGGCTCTCCTCAGATAACCAATACAATAAGATTTTTCTGGCAAATCTTGAAAGAAACTAAAATAGAAAGGAATTTACAATTAAATGTAAAATACATGATTATCTCCTTCGTTGTAGCAGCCCGGTAGAACCAAATTAGAGTAGATGATTGAATGTCCAAGTTCAATGTCCAGTACTCAAGTACAATGGTTCTAATTCTAATAGATTTTAAATTAAACCAAACAGGGCTTGCCTTAATTGATTTTGATTCCAAAGAAAGGGAATAACAATTCCTCTTATCAAATTAGATTGGAATAGCAGAAACAAAATCAATTAAATAAAGCTAAGGAAAGAGAATATTAAATAAGCACACTTAGCTTAGATGGAGCACAGAATTATCTCTCAGAAGTTCGACAAAGATTGGCTTGAATGGATTAATTAATTCGATGATTTCTTCTGAAATTTGTGCACTATTTATAGGTGAGCAGATCGCGTCTTCGACTAGTCTAGGGAGCTCTTCGACTAGTCGAAGCAATAACAGATATTTGAAAGATTCGGCGGGATAAGCTTTGACCGTTCTATGACTGGTCGAAGGTCTCCTTCGACTGGTTGAAGAACCTGAAAAACATCGCTGGATTTTAAGTTGAAAATTTTCGACTGGTCGAAGATGCAGTCGACATTGTTCCTTCGACTGGTCGAACAGATTCCTGGACTAGTCGAAGCCTAACAGATTTTATCTGAAATTTGTAACAAACTCACGACTGATCGAGGAATTTCTTAGACTGGTCGAAGAAACTCTAGGACTAGTCGAAGAACAGACCAAACTCATGTAAAATAAACATTCGATTTATGTATCCAAAATGACCTACTTCTAAGGTCAACCTATGGTCAGTCAAACCTCAACCAAGAAGTAAGGACATTGAAACATTAGGAACTAGTGACCTTGAAGTATGAGCCTTGAAGACTTGATGTAGTTGAAATCTTGATGTAGCTCAATTCTTGAAAGAGTTTTGAGTTCTTTACAAACTGCCTTGTACTCTTCTTGAAGTCTTGCAGCTTGAGTCTTGTCTTGTGAGTAGTTCTTGCATTCAAGATTGATCCTTGTACTTATGAGCTTTGCTTGTTTATGAATGTTGATCCTTGAGAGAGCTTCACTTATGCAAGTAATATATAACAGTGATTTTGGCACCACAAATTTGACAACAGACAGGGATATAAACTATAGCACTTACATGATATGCAATATTTGACCCTTAACACAACCCCCAACTAGCATCTTGCTAGTCCCGAGCAAGGTATGCGAAAAATAAGTTGAGAATTATGAAACAATTCCTGTGAAACCGAGTGATATTTTGAAAAATGATTCAGATACGAAAAATCTAAGATTTATGAATGTTGGACATAATTCTTCTCCTAGACTCAAGCACACGGTAACTTCATAATTAAGTTTAAAATATTAGTCCGTCAATTAGAACAATTCTAAACATTAAATTCTATGGATGTATAGTCTAATCTCAACTTATCAACATTAAGATTTACCCCTCTATTTAAGGATATTATTAGTAACCAATAAGAGAATTCACGATAACCCAAACTTGCCTTACACATTATCTTTTTGTTCTTTTAATTTTTTATTTTTATTTTCATTAAAAGTAATGCTAAGAAGGGGAATCGAATCCTCACCTATAGGGAGCAAACCTATGGTAAAGACTGCACACCCAACTCTTTTTCAAATATCATGGGGAATCGAATCCTCACCTATAGGGAGCAAACCTATGGTAAAGACTGTTCGCCCAATCCATTCAATTTTCCCAAGTTGGTTCCTTTCATGTTTAATGATTGCCAAGTTAATCCTTCAATATCGAACTGAAATCTTAATGTGTAAGCGAAATGTGACATGTGAAATCATGACTCAATCAATGTTTAAAACCTCTAACCATGGACTAACAATTTAAATTTAACTGTGAAATCTAATAGATAACTGAATCCAAGAGTCATAAAGTACCAACATCACGCATCTTGAAATTCTAAGTGCCCTAGATGGCCGTCAAAATCACTTCAATTTTTTTTTTAAATTTCCACAATTTTTGTTCACAATTTTTGTTCAAGACCAAGAAAATGCTGATTAGGTCACCTAATCTCCCACCCCAACCTAAAATCTACATTGTCCTCGATGTAAAAGATATGAGTATGCAATGCACTTGGGACAACGAAAAGTAAATATGAAGTGATGGGAAGATAGTACCTAGATGATGAATCGAGAGACACTTTCCAAGAGATCGTAGCATGGGCGTCGGTCAGCACGAGAGAGAAGGCAACACAAAAATAACAAAAATAAAATCCTACCGATACCACTTTCGTAGGTACTCTCGATTGCATTTAGCGTAAGCAACAAGCCTTTAAACCCCTAGGTTGCCCCTAGTGGACGAGTTGTAGTCTCATGAGGGTTTGTAGTAATGTTACCCACAAACATTGAACTAACTAATGATAAAAACGAAATGAAATGAAGAGCTAGGTTGCCTCCCTGGAGCGCTAAGTTTACCGTCTTCAGCCAGACAAATAAAGCAACTACCCTAGTCCTATGAAAGTGATAAGCCTACCTATACCTCCATCAAACTAGGAGATCAATCCTGGTAAACAGGAGCAGTCAGGGGGATGGGCATGTCCTCTGAATCAAATTTCTCGATAAATGATTTCAATCGATGTCCATTGACTTTAAACTCCTTGCCATTGTCGGGATCTCTTATCTCAATGGCCCCATGAGGAAAAACAGTAATAACAATGTAAGGGCTGGTCCAACGAGATCGAAGCTTACCCGAAAAGAGATGTAATCGAGAATTGTACAAAATGACCTTCTGACCAGGTGTGAATGATTTTCACAAAATGTGTTGGTTATGAAATGCTTTCATCTTGTCCTTGTAAATTCTCAAATTATCGTACGCATCATTCCGGATTTTCTCAAGTTCATTCAATTGAAGTTTGCGTAGCGAGCCAGCGTTGTCCAGATTGAAATTAAGATTTTTGATCGCCCAGTACGCTTTATGTTCTAGCTCCACAGGTAAGTGACAAGCTTTCCCATAGACAAGTTTAAATAGAGACATTCCAATAGGAGTTTTAAAGGTAGTACGGTATGCCCATAAGGCATCGGTCAATCGGATTGACCAATCCTTACGATCAGGGTTAACCGTTTTCTCCAAAATGTGTTTAATTTTCCTATTAGAAATCTCAGCTTGTCCACTTGTCTGTGGGTGGTACGGGGTGCTCACCTTATGAGAGATACCGTATTTCTTCATTAAGCTCTCAAATGGTTTATTACAAAAGTGTGAGCCCCCATCACTAATGATGGCTCGAGGCGTTCCGAATCGAGAAAGGATGTTTTTTTTTAGGAATTTAATGACCGTGCGATGGTCATTAGTTCGACATGGAATCGCTTCGACCCATTTAGTGACATAATCCACAACGAGCAAAATATACAGATTTCCAAACGATTGGGGGAATGGTCCCATGAAATCGATGCCCCAGCAATCAAATGCTTCAATGATAAGGATGGGATTCAAATGCATCATATTTCTATGGGACAATGCTCCCAATTTCTGACAACGCTCACAAGCTTTGCAAAACTCATGAGTGTCCCTAAACATAGTGGGCAAGTAAAAGCCACACTGCAGAATCTTGGCCGTGGTCTTTTTAGCAGAAAAGTGACCATCACAGGCCTGTGAATGACGGAAGGAGATGACGCTCTGATGCTCATCGTCTGGTACACATCTCCTTAGGATTTGGTCTGGGCAATATTTAAATAAATAAGGATCATCCCAGAAAAAGTTACGCACCTCGGTGAAGAATTTCTTCTTATCTTGCACAGTCCACTGTGTCGGTATAGCACCTGTAGCAAGATAATTAGCAATATCAGCGAACCAAGGTGAATGAGAGACTCTGAACAGTTGTTCATCAGGGAACATGTCGTTGATATGGGTCGTCTCAAGGGAATTAGAGGTATTAAGGCGAGAAAGGTGATTGGCCACAACGTTTTCTACTCACTTTTTATCTTTAACTTCTAAATCAAATTCTTGGAGTAGAAGGATCCATCGTATCAGGCGGGGCTTAGAATCATTCTTAGAAAGAAGATACTTCAGTGCCGTATGATCTGTATAAATAATGATCTTGGATCCGATCAGGTAGGACCTAAATTTGTCCAAGGCGAACACTAAGGCTAAGAGTTCTTTTTTCGTAGTTGAGTAGTTCACTTGGGCCAGATTTAAAGTTCTACTCGCGTAATGGATGGCGTAGGGTCTCTTATCTTTTCTCTGGCCTAGAACCGCTCCAAGAGCATAATCAGAAGCGTCGCACATAAGCTCAAAAGGAAGGCTCTAGTCGGGTGGCTGCATGATAGGTGTAGTGGTTAACATGCCCTTAAGCTTGGTGAAAGCTTCCTGGCATTACTCAGTCCACTCGTACGGAGCATCCTTTTGAAGAAGATTACATAAAGGACGAGAGAGGAGACTAAAGTCCTTTATGAATCGCCTGTAAAATCCCGCGTGTCCTAAGAAAGATCGCACGTCTCTGATGTTCTTGGGTGGAGGTAGGTTAGAGATAAGATCGATTTTTTACTTTATCTACCTCGATTCCCTTCGACGAGATGATATGCCCAAAGACAATTCCCTTCTAAACCATGAAATGACACTTCTCCCAATTAAGTACCAAGTTCTTTTCTTCACATCTTTTCAGCACACATTTAAGACTTTCCAAGCACTTGCTGAAAGATGGACCGTAATCAAAGAAATCGTCCATGAAGACCTCTAGATATTGCCCCACCATATCAGAAAAGATACTAAGCATACATCGCTGAAAGGTGGCAGGGGCATTACATAGTCCGAATGGCATCCTTCGGTAGGCAAAGGTGCCGTAGGGACATGTAAATGTGATCTTTTCTTGGTCTTCAGGGGCTATCTCTATCTGGTTGTAGCCCGAATACCCGTCAAGGAAACAGTAATAGGAATGACCAGCTAACATTTCCAGGATCTGGTCAATGAATGGTAAAGGAAAGTGGTCTTTCCTCGTGACGGTATTCAACTTCTTGTAGTCAATGCACATTCTCCAACCAGTACTGACTCTAGTTGGCACGAGTTCATTATTAGCATTGGCTACGATGGTGATTCCGGACTTCTTAGGGACCACTTGAGTTGGACTCACCCATTGACTATCAGGTATAGGGTATATGATACCCACGTCCAATAGTTTAAGAACCTCGACCTTAACCACTTCCTTCATGTTTGGATTTAGTCTACATTGTGGTTGCAGAGCGGTTTTTGCATTATCCTCAAGATATATGCGGTGAGTACAAATCGAGGGATCGATTCCCTTGAGGTCCGCTATCGTCCATCCCAGGGCTCCTTTATGCTTAATGAGAGTAGATATGAGCATACTCTCCTGTTCTTTCTCTAAGTGGGCAGAGATCACCACCGAGTATGTCTCATCTTGACCTAAATAGGCATATTTCAAATCAGAGGGTAAAAGTTTTAGGTCATGCTTCGGCGGCTTGAGGTTAGACGGTAGAGGTACTACATCGGTTTGTGGCAATTCTTCAAATTGTGGCCTCCACCGGTTAACTTCAAGTACCGGTGCAGTATCAAGCAAGGCGCACATCTCCCTAATCATGTCATCATCAAAATCATGGGAGTGGGCCAGGCACGTCTCTAGATGGTCGGAGGATAAGGTCAGAGGTGTGGTATCTTTCACGAAAGAGTCAATCATGTTAATGTCGTGGAAATCGTCATCATCCTCTGAGTTGCTGCCATTATTGAAAAAGATGTTTGACTCCAATGTCAAATTTTCAAAAGACATAGTCATGACACCATTCCTGCAATTGATAATTGCATTTGATGTGGCAAGGAATGGGCGACCAAGAATGACGGGAATCTGAGTGCTCATGTTATTGATGAGTTTGGTGTCCAAGATGATAAAATCTACAGGGTAGTAAAATCTATCGACCTGGACTAACACATCCTCAATTATCTCTCTTGGTACACGAACAGAGCATCAGCAAGTTGTAGTGTGGTCAGGGTGGGTTTTATCTCACCCAAATCTAACTGTTTGTTTACCGAGTAGGGAATAAGATCTACGCTCGCTCCTAAATCAAGAAGTGAGTGATCAATTCGATGGTTCCCGATTACACATGATATGGTTGGGATACCGGGATTCTTGAATTTCTGCGGCACGTCTTGCTTCAGGATGACACTCACTTTCTCAGTCAAGAAGATTTTCTTTTGAATACTTTGCCGTCTTTTGGTCATGCATAAGTCTTTCAGAAATTTGGCATATGAAGGAATCTGTTTCACGACATCAAGTAGAGGAATGTTAACTTTCACTTGTTTCAACACCTCCAGAATATCTTGAGAGTTAGAAAGACGTTTTGGTGCAACCAACCGTTGGGGGAACGGAGCAACTGGCTTCTCTAGAAGTTCCAGTTCTAATTTTTGTGGGGCATCACTAGATCCATCATTGTTGTCCTCTTCTGGTTCTTGAGGCTTTTCGGGCCTAACCAGAAGAGTTTTATCAATGATCTTTCCACTCCTAAGAGTGGTGATGGATTTAGCGTGCCCCATCTGATTTGAAGAGCTGGGATTACTAATCTCGTACTGCAGTTTAAGATTGGGGAGAGGTTGTGCAGGAAGCATCCCCTTTTCTATAACCGTAATACGAGAATCTATCTTTTGCATAAAATATATAAATCCCCGCATTGCTTGAGCCAGCTCTTATATGGAATTTTGAACCAGTTCCTCTTGAGGTTTCACTTGATTTGGATTTTGATTGAAGAAACCTTGAGGGGTAGCCGTTTGTCCATTCCTCCAACTAAAGTTTGGATGATTTTTCCAACCAGGATTGTACGTATTGGAGTTTGGTCCAGTAAAAGGTCTTTGATAGTTGTTTAAGGCATTGGCTTGTTCATTCAACACTCCTCAAAAGGTAGGTATTGGAGGACAGTTTTCAATTGTGTGAATGTTGCAATCATAGATGCCGCAAATAATTTCATTGACCTTATCCTTCTTTCCTTCCATGGCCTCAAATTTTCTTATGAGATTATTCACTTTATAATTGAGATCATCTTCTTCTTTCAGGAGATACATTCCGCCTTTCTCCTTAGATTGAGTTGGTCTAGACGTGGTGTTTGATTTTGGGTAATAGTCCCAAGATTGTGTTTTTTCAGCCAGACTGTCAAGGTAGTCCCATACCTCGTCGACATCTTTATTAATGAACTCTCCATTACACATTGTCTCGACCATTTGGCGTATGGAAGATGTCAGTCCATCGTAGAAGAAATTTGTAATGCCCCACGTTTCAAATCCGTGTTGTGGGCATGAACTGACCAAATCTTTGAACATTTCCCAACATTGGAAGAATGTTTCATCTTCCTTTTGGGCAAAGTTCATGATTGCTTTTCTGAGGGTAATCATTTTATGATGTGGGAAGAATTTTTTTATGAATTCCCTCTGCATGTCGTTCCATGTGCCAATGGATTTAGGACGCAGTGAATGTAACCACGTCTTAGCCTTCTCTTTTAAGGAAAAAGGAAAGAGTTTCAGCCTGATTGTATCCTCAGATACATTAGGAAAATATAATGTAGCTATAATCTCATCGAACTCTTTCAAATGTAAATATGGACTTTCTGATTCAAGTCCATGGAATTTGGGAAGGAGTTGGATAACTCCTGGCTTGATGTCCATTTGTCCTGTGTTTTCAGAAAAAATCATGCATGAGGGCGTACTCACTCCCGCCGGTTATAGATAATCTCGTAAAGTACGAGGCGGGAGTGCCTGATGCACCTCATTCTCATCTTGGGTATCTTCCACCCTGGGTGGAAGTAGAGGAGGTTGGTCTTCAGCCATAACTTCAGTTAACTCAGGGGATTTCGAGCGGTGTCTAGTCCTGCGATGGATAGTCAACCCCTCAACCAATCCTCCTTTGGTCAAGAGACGTCGAGTGTCGTCACGGGCCCACTTGGGCATGCAACACTCGCAGCCCTCAATCAATTCTAAACTTAATCCTAAGAAAGAAAATAAGAAATCTAGAAAGAAAGAGAGGGTTGGAAAGAAGTTACCAAATTGGAGTCCCTAAGTTAAAACTTGTAAAACAAAACAAAATACGTGAGATTCTAGAAATAGAGAGTCTAATAAAAGAAAGTTCCTAACAAGGAATATAGAGGTGAACTAGTTTCTAAAAGAAGAGATTCTTAAAAGAAAGTGATTATTCCTAAAAATAAAATAAGAAACAAAGTTAGAGTCTAAAAGATTTTAGAATTAGAAACTTGCTAAAAAAAAGAATCCTAATCTAGAAATAGCAAGGAGGAAATTAAGAAAGAATTTACCAACCTACAAAACAAAAGAGTTGGGTTAGTTTCCAAAAAGGGAAAACTATCAAAAAAATAGAAAATAGAAAATTCTAAATTAAAAGAGAACTAGAATTAGAAAACTTCTAAAACTCAAACACTAATTCTAAAAATAGAAAGAGTAGAGGATTTGGAAAAGAATTACCAAATTAAAAGTTAATGTCAAGGTCCTACAAAACAGGAAACAGATTAGTTTCTAGAAATCAGAAAAACTAAACCTAAAGTTAGAAAAATCCTAATCTTAAACTAATCCTAAAACTAGTTGATTTCAGAAAACGTAGCCGTCAATCCCCGGCAACGGTGCCAAAAACTTGTTCACTCTCCAAGTATAAGGTTGTGATGTAGTAATAAACTCGGTGAGACTGAGGTCGAATCCCAAGGGACTGATACCTGTACGTTACTTGAAAATAATTAGAATTAGAAAAAAGATGAAATCTAAATCAGGTGGATTTGAGGAATAATAATGAAATAGTAAAATATGTAGAATTCAAAGGTAGGGAACTAGGGATTCAGAGGATCCACTTGTAGAGATCAGGGAGATCTTGATACCTCCTTCAAAAATTATGGAACTTAAACTGAACTTCCTCTAATATAATTTTAAAGGGATGAAAGGTATATGAATTAGAATGGATTCCATCACCAAACCATGCCCAGGAGACAAAGTCAACAATAGAATTAAACTAATTACCAACCAATCAAATGATTATGAAGGTTAGGAAGGGTACCGCCATCTAACCATGCCTAGGAGGCGATGACGAACAACAGGGCTTCCTGACGCCATAATAAAAATAAGGAAAAAGAAATACTCAAAGCTATTGCAAACCCAGTGTAATTTCAGTCACAACAGGCCATTAAAAACTACAAATATTCCCATAATAAAATTAAATCAAAAATCCCTTCAGTCTAAACAAAAGGTACGTGCATCAAGTTCTCCCATCACGCTACAAGCTTCACCTCTTAGCCCTAGCTAAGAGGTTCAGCTACACATAGACATAACGGGGCTTATCTTTTAGAAAATAAAGTAGAAACAAAAAGGAAGAAGAAAAAAAAAAGTACAAACTCTGCTCCCTTCTGTCTATCCAAGTTCGAGCCGAGACCTCCCTCTATCTGCCCAAGTTCCTCATCCCGTTCTCTCTCTTTCTACCTTATAGGCAATGCTGGCCCTGGAGAGGTGTGCTGCCGTCCGTCATTCAGTTGGAGATGGTTTCGTGCTTGAGTTTACACAGCAGAAGGCGGTCGTCGCGTAACAACGTGCGGAAAGACTTTCACACCGAAAAGATGTTGAGGGTCAAATATTGTATATTAGACACCATTTATTAGCTGGATTTATGAGCATGATACTGTTTAACGCTTTATTTTTAATCATGTTGTGATGCAAGGTGAATCTACGAGCGTGGACTGGAAAGACACTAAAAATATGGATTTAACTCGCTCGCATCACCAAGGCAGTGGATGAGACTTCCTGGGACCAAGATCAAGGATTTACACGCCAGAGATCTAAGGAAATTAAGAAACTGAAGCTCAAGCAGCCTGAAAGTCAGCTAGAATGCAAGATCACTGGGTTTCCATCATCTGTTCGGCTCGAAACTTTATACATGGCTCGAGGACCAAAAACTAACCGTACACGTCAAATTTCAGCCATTGGATCCCTCTAGAAGCAGCCCAACGGACAAATCAGCCCATAAATTAGTAATTTGGGGCCCGCCGGATATCTAGATATGCTTCAATCTCATTGCTAGCACTTTAACAAGGCTGGGGAAAAGGATGAACGAAGCAGATTTGACATGAACTTCACAGTGGATGCCACATAAGGTTGTGCGTGCAGACAGTGCACGCACATGCGAGCTGCACCGGACCTACCAAGATCAGTCAGCGGGCGCTGACTGATCCAATCTCAAGTAAACAGCGTCCGTCGGGTGCGGACGCTGATTCAGGTTGTGGGCCCCACCCATTGTCCATGAGGACGATCCAAGCCGTTCATTCGTTCCAAGGGTTAGCCAAAACCGACGCCTAGGTTTCCTTTCTCCTTCATGCAGGCATATGGGTGAAGATCTTAACCGCACGTAAGATGAACGGTAGCACAGAAGATCGTATGGGCCACACCGATTCCAGTTCAAAAATAGTCCTTTTCGAATGGTTTTTTGAGAGCATTCCAATGAATGGATTGGATTGCCCCAAACACCTTGATCATAGGCCTACCGATCATCAAAACAGAGGTCCGAAAGCTCCGTTTCGCAACGAAGCTTGCGGAAGATCTTGTGGGCCACCCTCCGAATTGATCAGTCCGATCCGGACCATCCATTCGTTCCAGAAGGTCAAACCGACCGTACAAAAGGAGTTTCTCCAAACCCATGCACACACGCTCAGAAGAGTCTTGATCAAACACAGTTCGGATGGTAGAATGATATTCTTAATGGGCCACACTAAATGCGACCCGAACAACATCAATACCGACCGGTTTTGCAAGACCAATCCAATGGTCGGAATGGATTTATGGCCTGACGATTGATCCTAGGCCACACAAAGCATCAGCGCAAGTAACTTGCGACGACTGCGTAAACATAGTCCGAGACCCGGTTGATCCGGGCCATTCAGGGACCATTGACAGGATCGGTCCGACGATTCTGACTATCCAAATCCAACCCAGGGGACCACCGATCAAGTTCAAGGAGCCTGGATGGCTTGGATCTAGCATATGAGGCATTCATGGGCCAAACGCAACGCACTTAAGGTTGCTGCGTAAAGGAAACAGGGGCGTAAAGCAAGCTTACGCACCGACTCCAGCGCTCTCCGCTGGTACGTAGGTTCTCCAACCGACTTCCTGGCTCTATAGAAGGGAGAGAGCAAGAGAGAGAGGGGAGGGCAGCCGTGGCTGGAAAGAAAGGAAGCTTGGACGATTGGAAGGGAGAGAGAGAGAGAGAGAGAGAGAGAGAGAGAGAGAGAAGATACAGAGTATTGTTATTTTTAAAAGTTTTTTTTATTTGTTTGTCTTTATTATTTTTTCTATGAGATATAGTCCAATCATGTTGGGCTAAACCTCTTAGCTAGGGCTAAGAGGTGAAGCTTGTAGTTTGATGGGAGAAACTTTGCTTGTGCCTATTGTTTAGATGGACTGATGTTGATTTTTGTTCAAATTAAAAGGAATACTTTCAGTTATTTTTAATGGTTTGTTGTGACTGAAATTACAATAGATCTGCGATGGTTTTGAGTATTTCTTTCTCCTTTTGATGTTTATGACGTCAGGAAGCCTTGTTGTTCACCATAGTCTCCTGGGCATGGTTGGATGGCGGTATCCTTCCTAACTTTCATGCATTGTTGATTGGTTGGTAATTAGTTTAATTCTATTGTTTGCTCTGTCTCCTGGGCATGGTTTGATGATGGAATCCATTCTATTTCATATACCTTTCATCTCTTTAAAATTATAACAGAAGAAGTTCAGTTTAATTTCCATGATTTTTGGAACAGGCATAAGATCTCTCTGATCTCTATAAGTGGATCCTCTGAATCCCTAGTTTTCTTCCTCTGAATTCCTTAAGTTTTAGATAATTATTCCACAATTATTCCTTAAATTCTACTTGGTTTAGATCACAACTTAGTCTAGTTCTAGTTGTACTTGGTTTCCGATAACGTACAAGCATCAGTCCCTTGAGATTCGACCTCGGTCTTACCGAGTTTATTACTACATCACAACCCTATACTTGGAGAGTGAACAAGTTTTTGGCGCCGTTGCTGGGGATTGACGGCTACGTTTTTCTGAAATTAATTAGTTTTAGAATTAGGTTAAGATTAGGATTTTACTGACTTTAGGTTAAAGGTTTTTATTTTATTTTTAAAAACTAACCTATTTTCCTGTCTTGTGGGATCCTGAAATAACTTCTAAATTGGTAATCCCTTTCTAATTCCTCTACTTTTTCTATCTTTAGAATTATTGTTTGAGTTTTAGAAATTTTCTTATTCTAAGCTTTCTTTTAATTTTAGAAATTTTCTATTTTCTAGTATTTTTCTATTTTTAGGAACTAGTTTATTTTTAGAAACTTTCTTCTTTTGCTTCTAGAAACTAGGTGAACTATTTCCCTCTTTAGAGATTCTTTCTAATTTTAGAAACTAACTCATCTTTCCTTCATTTTTAGAAACTCTCTAATTCTGGTACTTTCCTTTTTAGAAACTAACTTTCTTATTGTGTAGGCTTTTAAGGTAGAAATTTCTCATTCGGTAAGCTTTCTCTCTACTTTCTATTTTTCAGTTCTATTTTAGTAATTTACTTGCTAGTTTAGACTTTTCTTCTTTTAAAAACTAACTTGTTTGTTTTCTTTTTGCAGGTCTTTAACTTAGGAACTTCAAGTTGGTAATTTCTTTCCAACTCTCTCTTTCTTTATAGATTTTCTTTTCATTCGAATTTGATTGAGGGCTGCGAGTGTTTCATGCCCAAGTGGGCCCGTGACAACACTCGACATCTCTTGACTGAAGGAGGATTGGTTGAGGGGTTGACTATCCATCGCAGGACTAGACACCACTCGAAATCCCCTTAGTTAATTGAAGTTATGGCTGAAGACCAACCTCCTCTACTTCCACCCAGGGTGGAGGATACCCAAGATGAGAATGAGGTATATCAGGCACCCCCGCCTCGTACTTTATGAGATTATCTACAACTGGCGGGAGTGAGTACGCCCTCATGCATAATTTTTCCTTAAAACACAGGACAAATGGACATCAAGCCAGGAGTTATCCAACTCCTTCCCAAATTTCATGGGCTTGAATCAGAAAGTCCATATTTATATTTGAAAGAGTTCGATGAGATTATAGCTACATTATATTTTCCTAATGTATCTGAGGATACAATCAGGCTGAAACTCTTTCCTTTTTTCCTTAAAAGAGAAGGCTAAGACGTGGTTACATTCACTGTGTCCTAAATCCATTGGCACATGGAACGACATGCAGAGGGAATTCATAAAAAAATTCTTCCCACATCATAAAACGATTACCCTCAGAAAAGCAATCATGAACTTTGCCCAAAAGGAAGATGAAATATTCTTCCAACAGGAAACAAGTTAGTTTGGAACTCAAATAAAAAAAACTAAGGTTAGTAAAATCCTAATCTTAAACTAATCCTAAAACCAATTAATTTCAGAGAATCGTAACCGTCAGTCCTCGGCAACGGTGTCAAAAACTTATTCACTCCCCAAGTATAGGGTTGTGATGTAGTAATAAACTCGGTAAGACCGAGGTCGAATCCACAGGGACTGAAACTAGGTAAAAATAGAACTAGCCTAAGATGCAATCAAAATCAAATGTAAATTGATGAATAATGGTGAGAGATTAATGTAAAACTTAAGAAATTCAGAGGAATGAAACTAGAGATTCAGAGGATCCACTTGTAGCGATCAGGGAGATATTATGCCTGCTTCAAAAATCATGGAATTAAAACTGAACTTACTTGATCTGGTTTTCAAGAGATGGAAGGTATATGAATTAGAATGGATTCCATCATCTAACCATGCCCAGGAGACAAAGCAAACAACATAATTAAACTAATTACCAACCAATCAACAGTGCATGAAAGTTAGGAATGGTACCATCATCCAACCATGCCCAGGAGACGATGGTGAACAACAGGGCTTCCTGACGTCATAAACATCAAAAAGAACATAGAAACATGCTCAAAGCCATTGCAGACCTATTGTAATTTTAGTCACAACAGACCATTAAAAACTGAAAACATTCCCTCACAATCAACCCAATACCAAATCCATTCAGTTTAAACTAGAATTGAAGGCATAAAATTCTTCCCATCATGCTACAAGCTTCACCCCTTAGCCCTAGCTAAGGGGTTTAGCCACACATGAATGGGCTAAAATAAACAAATAAACAAAAGAAAAGGAAGAAAATCAATAAAAGGAAAAGAAAAAGGAAACAAAAGAATTTCCCTGTTTTCTCCTTCAATCATCCAAGCCTTCTCCTGAGATCACGTGCATCCTCCCTAGCCATTGGAAAACTCCAAGCCGTGCTCACGTCCTCAGCCTTCTCTGCTCCTGTCCCAAGCCTTTTTTCTTTCCAGCCACCGCCCCCCTTTGCTTCACGTTTTCCGTCTCCTTATAGCACTAGAGGAGTCAGTGGAGAGAGCATCCCCCTTCACTTTCGCCGCTGGAGCCGGTTTTTACGCACACCCATCTGCGAAACCGGAAGCTGCTGCATTAGGCCGTTCTGATGGCAGCGTCTCAACACCTTCCTTCTTCGCTTTCTTTCCAAAAGGACAAGATCCTCTGGGATGTTTTTGAACGAACTACATGATGGACGGTCTAGATCGTCCATCCGATCACCGTTGAGATCACGTAACGGCCCGCAAAAATCGGGCAGCGTCTGGCGCTAAAACAGGGCCTGCGAAAGGCTCTTGCTGTGACGTTGGTGGGGCTCAATACTGACAGCGATGGAGAAATCCACGCCGTCCATTAGATTCACGACGAAAATCCGTTCGGGAATGGCGAGATTGGATTGATATCGATGGGGTACACAAGATCTTCTACTCCACCGTCCATCCTGTGTTTAACGGCTGGAATCATGAAGATGCTTGTATAGTGGCAAAAAGACACCTAGGCGTTGGTCTTGGCCATCTTATAAGGCATGTGAACGGACTGGATCATCGAAATTAAAAGCGAGTGGGGCCCACAGAGATCGTCCGTCGAAACAGCGTTGGACGCTGTTTCTTTTAAAAAAACGGACTTCGGGTCAGTCCGTGGTTTGACCGAACTCTCCGTCCGGTGCACTTCTCGTGCACATGTACCCTATGTACATGCAATGTACGTATGGGTTCATCGTGATTTTCGTGAGAAATCCGTTCCATCCATCCATTCTGTCATATCATTTAGACCGTCTAGACCAATTTTGAAGCATATCCAGATATCAGGCGGGCCCCACATAATGATTAAAGGGGCTAATCTGTCCGTTGGGCTACTTCTAGAGGGATCCAATGGCTGAAATTTGACGTGTATGGTTAGTTTTTGGTCCTTGAGTCATGTATAAAGTTTCAAGCTAAACGGATGGTGGGAACCCTGTGATCTTGCATTCTGGACCAATTTCGGGCCACTTGAGCTTCAGTTTCTCGATTTTCGCGGATCCCTGGCGTGTAGTTCCGTCGATCTTGGTCCCCTGGAGTCTGTCCCTTGCCTTGGTGCATTCTGAACATTAAATCTGTGCTTTTAGCATCCCGATCCAGTCTCAGCTCGAAATTCCACCTTGCAACACAAACATGATTAAAATAGGCTATTCAATGGTACCATGTTCATAAATCTAGGCAATAACTGGGTCTGATATGTAATATTTGACCCTCAACAAGGACACTAATGAGTTTTGCAAGGCTTGTGAGCGTTGTCAGAAATTGGGAGCTTTGTCCCATCAAAATATGATGCCTTTGAATCTCATTCTTATCATAGAAGCATTTGACTGCTGGGGCATTGATTTCATGGGACCATTCTCCTAGTCATTTGAAAATTTGTATATTTTGCTCGCCGTAGATTATGTCACTAAATGGGTCGAAGCAATTCCGTGCCGAAATGATGACCATCGCACGGTCATTAAATTCTTAAAAAAGAACATCCTTTCGTGATTCGGGACGTCTCGAGCCATTATTAGTGTTGGGGGCTCATACTTTTGTAATAGACCATTCGAGAGCTTAATGAAGAAATACGGTATCTCTCATAAGGTGAGCACCCCATACCATCCACAGACAAGTGGACAAGCTGAGATTTCCAATAGGGAGATCAAACATATCTTGGAGAAAATGCTTAACCCTGATCGTAAGGATTGGTCAATCCGATTGACCGATGCCTTATGGGCATACCGTACTGCTTTTAAAACCCCTATTGGAATGTCTCCCTTTAGACTTGTCTATGGGAAAGCTTGTCACTTGCCTGTGGAGTTAGAACATAAAGCGTACTGGGCGATCAAAAATCTGAATTTCAATCTGGACAACACTGGCTCGCTACGTAAACTTCAATTAAATGAACTTGAAGAAATCCGGAACGATGCGTATGAGAACTCGAGAATTTACAAAGACAGAATGAAGGCGTTTCATGACCAACGTATTTTACAAAAATCATTCACACCTGGTCAGAAAGTCCTTTTGTATAATTCTCGATTACATCTCTTTCCAGGTAAGCTTCGATCTCGTTGGACCGGCCCTTACATTGTGGTTACTGTTTTTCCTCATGGGGCCGTTGAGATAAGAGATCACGACAATGGCAAGGAGTTTAAAGTCAATGGACATCGATTGAAACCATTTGTCGAGAAATTTGATTCAGAGGACATGTCCATGCCCCTGACTGCTCCTGTTTACCAGGATTGATCTCCTAGTCTGATGGAGGTATAGGTAGGTTTATCGCTTTCATAGGACTAGGGTAGTTGCTTTATTTGTCTGGCTGAAGATGGTAAACTTAGCGCTCTTGGGAGGCAACCCAGCTCTTCTTTTCATTTCGTTTTTATCATTAGTTAGTTCAATGTTTGTGGGTAACATTACTACAAACCCTCACGAGACTACAACTCGTCCACTAGGGGTAACCTAGGGGTTTAAAGGCTTGTTGCATATGCTAAATGCAATCGAGAGCACCTACGAAAGTGGTATAGGTAGGATTTTATTTTTATTTTTGTGTTACCTTCTCTCTCGTGCTGACCGACGCCCATGCTGCGATCTCTTGGAAAGTGTCTCTCAATTCATCATCCAGGTACTATCTTCCCATCACTTCATATTTACTTTTCGTTGTCCCAAGTGCATTGCATGCTTATATCATTTACATTGAGGACAATGTAGATTTTAGGTTGGGGGTGGGAGATTAGGTTCCCTAATCAGTGTTTTCTTAGTCTTGAGCAGAAATTGTGAAAATTTTTAAATTTTTCTAGAATTTCGTATGAATTCGAAGAGAGTTTGACGGCCATCTTGGATTTAGAATTACAAGATAAGTGATGTTGGAATTTATGACTCTTGGATTCAACTATTTGTTAGATTTCACAGTTAAGTTAGAACTCTTAATCCATGATTAGAAGTTTTAAATATTGATTGGATCATAATTTTACATGTCACATCTCGCTTACACATTAAGGTTTCATTCGATATTGAAGGATTAATTTGGTGATCACTAAGCTTGAAAGGAACTAACCTGAGAAATTGAATGGATTGGGTGAACAGTCTTTACCATAGGTTTGCTCCCTATAGGTGAGGATTCAATTCCCCATGGATGATATTTGTTAAAGAGTGGGTGTGAAGTCTTTACCATAGGTTTGCTCCCTATAGGTGAGGATTTGATTCCCCTGATTGGTGTCACTTTTAATGAAAAAAAAAAAAAAAAAGAGATAATGTCTGAGACAAGTTTGGGTTATCGTGAATTCTCTTATTGGTTAACAATGATATCCTTAAATAGATAGGTGAATCTTAATGTTGATAAGTCGAGATTAGACTATACATCCATGGAATTCAATGTTTAGAATTGCTCTAATTGATAGATTAATATTTTGAACTTAATTATGAAGTTACCATGTGCTTGAGTCCAAGAGATGGTAATGCCCAACATTCATGAATCTTAAATTTTTTGTATCTGAATCGTTTTTCAAAATATCACTCGGTTTCACAAGAATTGGCTCGTAATTCTTAAACTTATTTTTTCGCATACCTTGCTCGGGACTAGCAAGATGCTGGTTGGGGGTTGTGTTGAGGGTCAAATATTGTATATTAGACACCATTTATTAGCTGGATTTACGAGCATGATATTGTTTAACGCTTTATTTTTAATCATGTTGTGATGCAAGGTGAATCTACGAGCGTGGACTGGAAAGACACTAAAAATATGGATTTAACTTGCTCGCATCACCAAGGCAGTGGATGAGACTTCTTGGGACCAAGATCAAGGATTTACACGCCAGAGATCCAAGGAAATTAAGAAACTGAAGCTCAAGCGGCCTGAAAGTCAACTAGAATGCAAGATCACTAGGTTTCCATTATCTGTTCGGCTCGAAACTTTATACATGGCTCGAGGACCAAAAACTAACTATACACGTCAAATTTCAGCCATTGGATCCCTCTAGAAGCAGCCTAACGGACAGATCAGCCCATAAATTAGTAATTTGGGGCCCGCCGGATATCTGGATATGCTTCAATCTCATTGTTAGCACTTTAACAAGGCTGGGGAAAAGGATGAACGGAGCAGATTTGACATGAACTTCACAGTGGATGCCACATGAGGTTGTGCGTGCAGACAGTGCACGCACATGCGAGCTGCACCGGACCAACCAAGATCGGTCAGCGGGCGCTGACCGATCCAATCTCAAGTAAACAGCGTCCGCGGGGTGCAGACACTGATTCAGTTTGTGGGCCCCACCCATTGTCCATGAGGACGATCCAAGCTGTTCATTCGTTCCAAGGGTTAGCCAAAACCGACGCTTAGGTTTCCTTTCTCCTTCATGCAAGCATACGGGTGAAGATCTTAACTGCACGCAAGATGAACCGTAGCACAGAAGATCGTATGGGCCGCACCGATTCCAGTTCAAAAATAGTCCTTTTCGAATGGTTTTTCGAGAGCATTCCAATGAATGGATTGGATTGTCCCGAACACCTTGATCATAGGCCTACCGATCATCAAAACAGAGGTCCGAAAGCTCTGTTTCGCAACGGAGCTTGCGGAAGATCTTGTAGGCCACCCTCTGAATTGATCAGTCCGATCCGGACCGTCCATTCGTTCTAGAAGGTCGAACCGATCATACAAAAGGAGTTTCTCCGAACCCATGCACACACACTTAGAAGAGTCTTGATCAAACGCAGTTCAGACGGTAGAACGATATTCTTGATGGGCCACACTAAATGTGACCCGAACAACATCAATACCGACCGGTTTTGCGAGACCAATCCAATGGTCGGAATGGATTTATGGCCTGACGATTGATCCTAGGCCACACAAAGCATCAGCGCAAGCAACTTGCGACAACTGCGTAAACATAGTCCGAGACCCAGTTGATCCGGGCCATTCAGGGACCATTGACAGGATCGGTCTGACGATTTTGACTGTCCGAATCCAACCCAGGGGACCACCGATCAAGTTCAAGGAGCCTGGATGGCTTGGATCTAGGATATGAGGCATTCATGGGCCAAACGCAACGCACTTAAGGTTGTTGCGTAAAGGAAACAGGGGCGTAAAGCAAGCTTACGCACCGATTCCAGTGCTCTCCGCAGGTGCGTAGGTTCTCCAACCGACTTCCTGGCTCTATAGAAGGGAGAGAGCAAGAGAGAGAGGGGAGGGCAGCCGTGGCTGGAAAGAAAGGAAGCTTGGACGATTGGAAGGGAGAGAGAGAGAAGATACAGAGTATTGTTATTTTTAAAAGTTTTTTTTTTATTTGTTTGTCTTTATTATTTTTTCTATGAGATCTAGTCCAATCATGTTGGGCTAAACCTCTTAGCTAGGGCTAAGAGGTGAAGCTTGTAGTCTGATGGGAGAAACTTTGCATGTGCCTATTGTTTAGATGGACTGATGTTGATTTTTGTTCAAATTAAAAGGAATACTTTCAGTTATTTTTAATGGTTTGTTATGACTAAAATTACAATAGATCTGTGATGGTTTTGAGTATTTCTTTCTCCTTTTGATGTTTATGATGTCAGGAAGCCCTGTTGTTCACCATAGTCTCCTGGGCATGGTCGGATGGCGGTATCATTCCTAACTTTCATGCATTGTTGATTGGTTGGTAATTAGTTTAATTCTGTTGTTTGCTCTGTCTCCTGGGCATGGTTTGATGATGGAATCCATTCTAATTCATATACCTTTCATCTCTTTAAAATTATAACAGAAGAAGTTTAGTTTAATTTCCATGATTTTTGGAACAGGCATAAGATGTCCCTGATCTCTATAAGTGGATCCTCTGAATCCCTAGTTTTCTTCCTCTGAATTCCTTAAGTTTTAGACAATTATTCCTTAAATTCTATTTGGTTTAGATCACATCTTAGTCTAGTTCTAGTTCTACTTGGTTTCAGATAACTTACAGGTATCAGTCCCTTGGGATTCGACCTCGGTCTTACCGAGTTTATTACTACATCACAACCCTATACTTGGGGAGTGAACAAAAGATGACGCTACCCTCCCTTTCTTTCTTTCTAAAAAGGATAACGTCACCTAGTATGTTATCGGTAGACCTACACGATGGACGGTACAGATCGGCTATCCGATCACCGTTGAGATTACGCAACAGGCCGCAAAAACCGGACAGTGTCCGGCTGCGAAAACAGGGGCTGCTCTAATTCTTGATGGGGCCCACTTCAGCTGATGTTTGAGAGATCCCCTCCGTCTACTGGATTCATATCCAAAAACCATTTGGAAATGGTCAGATTTGGATCAGATTCGATGTGGCTTACAGAACTTTTCTTTCTACCGTTCGTTCCGTGTTTGAACGGTTGAAAACCGATCAAGCTATCCTCTTTAAATTTGGTCACCTAGGCGATGATAAAATGGACCTTGGGATTCTAATGGACGGTCCAGATTCATCATATGGACCATAATGGTGGCCCACAATCAAAACCGATGGAAGGCGTGGGCGGACGCTGTTTGAGAAAGAATCGGACTGGGAGATACGTCGGTCAGCGTATGCTGACCGACTCTGGTGTGTTCAGTGCACGGCGAACGTGCCACTCTATATGCACGCCTGTACTGGTGTAGGGCACACTGTGATGTTGATGAGAAATCTACTCCGTCCATCTGTATTCTCATCTCATTTAACGTGTCGACACTAATTTTGAAGCATATCCAGATAACATGTGGGCCCAGAATCAGAGTTTTAGGGGCTGATCTGTCCGTTGGGCCACTTCTCCAGGGAAATAATAGATGAAATTCGACGTGAACGGTTAATTTATGGTCCCAATCCCATGTATGAAGTTTCGAGCCAATCGGATGGCGAGAACCCTGTGATCTTGCATTCTGCGCCAGTTTCGGGCATCTTTCACGTGAACGACTTTATTCCTCGGATCGCTGGTGTGTAAATCCTTCAGTCTTAGTCCCCTGGGGTCTGTCTCATGCTTTGGTGAATTCAGAGCGTCAATCCATACATTTAGCACCATTTTTCAGTCCAGGCTCTTAAAGTCACCTTGCAACACAAACACAAGTAAATCGGGCTATTAAACAGTATCCTGTTCATAAATCCAGGCAATAACTAGGTTTGATATGCAATATTTGACCCTTAACACTCTCCTTTGCCGATCATCCACCTTGAGCTATGGATAGTGAATGGAAGGTGTTATGGGTAAAAATTTACTGACCAGATGTATGAGACAGATGAGCTGAGCAGCTAGATTAGATGACTATGGATTGCTTGAGATCTGGAAAATCACCTTGACCTTTGGTGTTAGCTATTTTCTACCTCAGCCACAATGACAGGCCTCGAATACTGACCTCGGCCTTGGAGGCCGACCTAAGGTGGTACCGACCACGGTTTCAAGGGATGACCTCGACCTCGGAGGCGGACCATAACCAAAGACCTCGACCTCAGAGTTCGGCCTCGATCAAAGACCTCGGCCTCGGATACTGACCTCGGCCTCAGATATCGACCACCACCTCAGAATACAAATACACTTACAATATATAAAGATAGGATTATCCTCTGAGATATTCGTCGACGATTTTAGGAAGTCGATCACAACATGTTTGGAAGAAGATCTCTTCCATAATACACAATCACCATCTAAGAGTTATTGCCATATACGTCTCTGAGACCAAAGGCTATAAATAAAGGCCTCATCTACAGTAAAAGGTATGACAAATACTCTGATTCTATTACGCCTATTGTAAGTCCATATCATAACTTAGGCATCGGAGGGTTCCCGGCCTTAACTGGCGCCCCCTGTATCTTCTCTTGTTCTTCAGTAAATTTCAAATACTCTGGCTACTAGGAGGTGAGGCAACACGGCCAAATTTCGGCATCAACCAAAGGTATCTAGCAATAGACTTCCATACCTTGGATCCGAAGCGCATGGCCGAGGTGGGGTTTTGAATGAAACGGGAGAAGTATTTAACTTGGATAAATTTTTCCCACAAGGACTGCCCTTTGAGTGTGGAGAAGCACATTGTCATGTTGAAGCTTACCATGACCTCTCGGAGCCTCCTGTCACCTAAGCCACCTTTTTTTTGGGTAGCATATCCTCTCCAGCTAACCCAGTGATGTTTCTTTTTATTATCTATCTCTCCTCACATAAAGTCTACAAACATCGATGTTATCAAATCACATATGCGATCACATGCGATCAACATATGTTGTTCGCATATGTAATCGCACAATCGCATATGCCATGACTCTTTTTTTTTTTAATAGAAATTTGAAAAAAAAAATTGAAAAAATTCTATTAAAAATAAAAAAACAAAAACAAAAACAAACAAAAAAAAAACTTGTCTAATTAGTACACATGATTGGATTGGGTTATTTTACTTATTTCATTATAGTTTGAGTGTTTCATTAAGTTAGATATTTAATTACTTATATTATATTATATAAATTTTAACAAAACAATCAACAAGCTATATTAAAAGATAACTAATTATTATAAACTTCGAACAAAGAAATTTTACTGATAAATGGATAACTTAAAACAACTTATAAGATATAACTTACAACTTAATTCACAAAAAGTAAGCACAACTTATAAAATACAAAAAATAAAAATAATTGAAATAATTGTAGAGAAATTAGAGTAAGAGAGAAAGAGGTTTACGAGAAATAGAGTAACAAATTTAGAGCTTTGGAGTAAAGAATAGTGAAAATGGAAGGGATATGAGTGCCTATTTATAGGCAAAAGTTCTCCAAATTGGAAAAATAAAAAATAAAAAAATTTCTTCCGCTCTTGGCTATTGGGAAATATGCGATCGCATATGTAGTATGCAATCGCATACTCGCATATGCGATTGCATATTGGTCGCATATAAAAGTATGCCATGGCATATTTGCCAGGATCGCATATGCCATGATGGCATATGCGATTTTATCAACAGTATGCGCATATGCGATCGCATATATGCATATGTAATCGCATTCGACAATAATGACAAACATAGTTTCCATTTCTTTGCATATGGAGGCTAGAATGTTGGTTGCTGCTAGAGTGTGGATGGGTTGACTTGAAAGCACATTAATTAGCACAATCCTCCCAGCTTGAGTCAGCGTTATTGATTTCCATCCTGCTGTTTTCCTATAAGCTTTTTGTGCTTGAGATGATGGAAGTTGAGAGATTTTAGCCTTTTATTCGAAATAGGGACTCCAAGGTACATGATGGGAAGCTTATCTTGCCTAAAGCCGGCAAGATGGGTGATTGTATGAATTCAGGATTGTGGGGCCTTTTTCGAGACAATGCAGCGGCTTTTCCTAGAGTTGATCCATTGGCCTAAGGTAGCCTCGTACTTCTTAAGAAAGCATATGAGATTTTGAATAGATGCTTTACCTTCATTAATAAATACAATCGTGCTGTCTGCAAATCAAAGGTTAGAAATCAAGGGGCATGAGCGAGAAACATGAAAAGGAGAGCAAATACCTTGTTGGAAAAGACGATGGAGTCCCCTGCTCAGGACCTCCGACACTAGGATGAAAATAGCCGGAGAAAGAGGGTCTCCTTGTCGGAGACCTCGCAAAGGCTGAAAGAAGCCTGCCATTTTGCCATTTACTAATGTTGACAGCCACATGTCTTTCCAGAACCCTTCCGCCATGACCAACCAGTCGCTTGCGAATCCAAACTGGAGAAGAATGCAATTAACAAAATTCTACTCCATTCTATCATATGCCTTCTGTATATCTAGCTAAATAATAACATTCCCCTCCTCTTATCTCCCTGTCTATTTCTACCAGCAATTCATCAGCTAGAGCAATATTTTTTGATATAGTTCGGCCTTGAACGAAGTCGCCTTGCTCTTCTGAGTTTAGGGAGGATCGAGGCTAGCCTAGTCACTATGACTTTGGATATGAGTTTGTGGAGGCAATTGCATAGACTTATCAGTCTGTACTCTAAGAGTTTGGTAGGGTTTGGGATCTATGGGATGAGGCAGATGAGCGTGTTGCCTAAGCTTCTCAGGAATAAATTTCCTGCGAAAAAATCACAGACTACTGCATGAACATCTACTCCAACTATTTCCTAGTATAGAGTAAAGAAACTGCCCGTGTAGCCATCCAAAGTGGGGAGCAACAGATGGTAGGGCGCAGTCCACGGCGTAGGGAGAGGGCCCCATCTAGAAGGGGCTCAGTAGCTAGCTCTAAATAGCGGAAAGGAAGATCGGCTAGAAGATCGGGCAGTCCTAAATAGGCGAGGAAGGCCAACCCATCAGAGGGTTTCAGCTTGTTCGTGGGGAACATTCCCTATGATTGTTCATCTGAAGATCTGTGGAAGATATTTTGCAGATTTGGAAAACTGTATGATGTTTACTCTCCGGTTTTCCCAGATTCTTCCAGGCCAAAAGGTTATGCGTTTGTCCGTTTTTACTATGAACAAGAAGCGAAGAATGCCATGGATACTCTGCACGGCCATAGAGTGGATGGTAGAATCATTGCAGTTAGGAAGGCAAAGCAGAAAAAAGCCGTGGCCAGCAACTTCGCCCACAAGGTGTTTGTTCCTCGTCCTAGCAGACAGGAGGCCCCTATTGCAGAAACAACATCCTTCGCTGCAGCTGTCTCGGCCGGGAAGCAGGACCCAACTGACCGGACACACCCTAGGATTGCAATTTCAATAGTTGCTGATCCGTGAATTTCAAATTGAATGAACTCAAGTTAGCTTTGATCGGAGTAGTGGCAGACCCAAATACGTCCATTATCAGGCTGTAAGATGCTATAAGAGACTCTAAATTAATGCCTCTGCTATTGACATCTCCAGGATATCTGTTAATTCATTCCTCATCACCTTCAAATCCAAATCAGAAATTTCAAAATTCATAAAAGAAACACAGCTACACGTCAAGATGGGCCTTCAGTCAGTGACACCTTGGACTCTGGAGTCGGCTTGCGGGGAGGTGGGGACTTGGATCAGGCTCTATGGCATTCCCTCCCATGCCTAGTTTGAATCCGTTCTACTTGATCTTGGGCGAGCTTTTGGAAGAATTATTCAATTAGATACTATTAGTAGGTATGGTATTTTTCAAGCCTTTGCCGGGATCAAAGTTATTCTACACTCGGATGTAGATCTTCAGCGCATCATTGAGCTTAGAGTCGGTGACAGATCGTTCCCGGTTCAGGCGGAGTTGGAAAAGCCCTCTTCCTCTAGGATTATCCCAACTACCGGATCTCCATCTAGCAAACCATCTAATCAACCTGGTTCCACTAGAGAATGGGTTGAAACTCGTTTTCAATCGGAGCACAAGCTTCTAAATTGCTCCACAGCAGGTGTTTGTGAGATGACACTAGAAATCCCAAACAGTGATGCTGACCCTCCGAACTCTAGACAGGGCGTTTACATCAGTGTCCCAGACAACGCCTTGTTGCTGAAACATTCAGACAGGGTAGATATTGCAGCTCGGTCACCTAGCCCAGCCCAAAAACTCACAGGCTCGGCTAAGATCATCAGCCCTCTTCTGACCCACACAAGCATTTCAGAAGGTGCGGTTAGCAATAGTAGTGACCAGGAGCATCCACCACACTCTCCCCACTCATCAATTTTTGGTAGGAAGCAGCTCAACTACCCGGAGCACCAGCCTAACATTATCATAGCAGGCAGGAAGCCTTCCAAATCCAGATCCACAGGTGACTTCCCCTCTTCTTCTTCTCTCCATGGAATGGAAATTGTTCCATATCACTCACCATCAATACTCCAAAGACCCCCCAAGGAGCTCTTCAACCTCCTTTCTTCAAGCATCAACCCCCTCCCTCAGCAGCTTGTTCACATTCCATCTCAGGGAGAGTTGAACTCGTGCGATCGCAGCTCCGAATTAATGGTAGATTTGTCTCCATATTTCAACAGGGCCAGGTTCGCGAGCCCGGTCGAGGATATCAATTCTCGTCAGGGAGATGATTCGCCGGTGATCCCATTTCCCCCTTGTCAGTCCCCTGCCCAGCCTATCTTCTCAGCAGAGGATGCAACATCAGCGTCAGTTGCCAGCGCATCTCAACAGCAATCATTAATCAGTGGCTCCAAGGACACAGCTGCGCCCAGGCTGAGAACACTGAAACAACGGCTTAAGTTTCTGGGGAGAATTGTTGATGGATAGCATTCTTGTATGGAATATTCGGGGTATTGGAAATCAAAATTCTATCAGAACAGCAAAAAGATTGATCAAAACCTACAAGCCTTGGATCGTTGCCTTCTTAGAACCTATGCTTGGCGAGGACAAGAGAGTGAGAACTGGTCTTAAGCTCGATTTTCACTCCTCTTTCTCCAATGTTGAATCAGGTGGTAAGATTTGGTTGTTCTGTCATAATGAAATTTCTGTTAATGTAATTCTTATGTCATCTCAGTCCCTGTCAGTTGCAGTTATTTCTCAGCATCTTCCATCCCCTATATATCTCACCTTTGTGTACGCTAGCTGTGACAGAAATTGTAGAAGAATTTTATGGCAGGAAATATCGGTATTGTCCAGGTCTTTGCAGGGTCTGTGGGCAGTGAGTGGAGATTTCAATACTGTGTCAGATATGTCAGAGAGAAGGAGTCGAAGACAACAAGCCAGTCCTAGTTCCCAAGAGTTTATTGATGCGATTAATGATGCCGGCCTGATGGATGTAAGTTTTGTGGGTCCAAGATTCACGTGGTGCAACAATCAAGTCGGATCCTCTAGAGTATGGGCGAGGCTTGATAGGGTCCTCATCAATAGTTCTTGGTCATCAGCATTTCCTTCCTTTTATGTGAAGCACCTCCCCCGATTAAATTCTGATCATGCCCCTCTGTTGTTGGCCCTTCCCCACAGCATACCTTTGGGCCCAAAGCCTTTTAGATTTCAGCGGATGTGGACCCATCATGCAGATTTCTCGCGGGTAGTGAAAGAAGCGTGGGATTTACCTGCCTCCTCTCACCCCATGTTTAACCTAATTATGAAGCTGAAAAATGTTAGGAGGGCCCTTAAGACTTGGAATAAAGAAAGCTTTGGGAATATTTTCAAGCAACTTAAAGAAGTTGAGCACAATGTTTCGGCCTTAGAGGAGCGGCTGCAAAATTTACAGCCAGACTCTAATTCTGTCGGGACAACCCAGCTCCAACTTGCAGCGGCTACTAAAAATCTCAGGAGGGTAGAGATGTTGGAGGAGATCTATTGGAAGCAGAAAGCAAGAATCAATTGGCTAGAGGAGGGTGATAGAAACACCAAGCCTTTCCATGCTTCAGCTAAGGAGAAACAGAGAAGGGCAGCGATCAGACTTATCAAGCTCGACTCAGGCCGTAGGTTGGAAGAGCAAGCTGATATAAAAGAGGCTGCTTGCAGCTATTTTGAGAACCTGTTAGCAGTTGAAAACGTGCAGATCGACGAGTCTATTCTGGTTCCAATTCCTTCCTTGGTGTCTCAGGAGATGAACGCTACTCTGATGGCCCTCCCCTCGCTCCTCGAAGTCCATTCAGCGGTGAAGAACATCCCCAGAGATGCTGCCCCTGGGCCTGATGGCTATGCAGGTAGTTTTTTCTCCTCCTGCTGGGAGATAGTCGGAAACGACCTTCACAAAGCGGCCACGCACATTTTTCAGGGTGGCGTTTTTCCTAGGGCCATGTCAGCATCCCTTATTTGTCTTATTCCAAAAAAATCTGCCCCATCATCCTTTTCAGATTTCAGGCCTATCAGCCTGTGTAACTGCATATACAAAATCATATCCTCCATCATCGCGGCAAGGCTGAATTCCGTGCTTCCTTTGCTTATCTCCCCGGAGCAAGGAGCCTTTATTAAGGGCAGATCAATGGCTGAGAGCATCGCGCTAGCCCAGGAAGTGGTTAGAGAGCTAAACAGGAAAGTTCATGGAGGGAATGTAGTGATAAAGCTCGACATGGAGAAAGCATATGATAGGCTAGACTGGAATTTCTTGAAGCTAGTGCTTTTGAAGTTTGGTTTCAGTGATTCCGGGGTCAAGATGGCTGAAAATTGTTGGAGTAATGCTTGGTTTTCGATTCTCATCAACGGTGAAGCCACCGGTTTTTTCAAATCTTCGAGAGGTATTCGGCAGGGTGACCCTCTTTCTCCAAGTCTGTTTATTCTAGCAGCTGAGGTTCTCAGCAGAGGGATTAAAGGCCTGATCGATCAAGGTAAATGTGCTCCTTTCAAGCTTAGAAGGGGGTGTCCGATCATCTCCCATCTCTTATATGCGGATGACACTCTCATTTTCGTCAACGGGGGCATTGCTTCTCTTCGCGCGATCAAGCTTTTCATGGAATCTTATCAAAGAGCTTCAGGTCAAAAAATAAATTTTCACAAAAGCGTGCTTATCTGCATGGCCAAACTTCCTCCAATCAGGGCCAGAAGAATTGAACGATTGCTTGGCATCTCGCAGTGCTCTTCAAGTCTCACTTATTTGGGCGTTCCATTGGCTTTAGGTAGATTGAAATTGAGTGCATTTCTCCCTCTTATCCATAAGATTGAGAGCCGGATTGGTGGTTGGCAAGCGCGTTTCCTTTCTCAAGCTGGCAGGCTAGTGCTGGTTAAGCATGTTCTCGGGAGTATTCTAGTTCACTCCATGGCTGCAACTCTTGTCCCTTCGAGTGTCTTAAAGTCGTTGGAGTGCCATTTTGCCAACTTTCTTTGGGGTTGGTATGAGGGTAAGAAGAAGATCCATTGGAAGAGTTGGCAGTCGGTAAGTTTGCCTAAAGTTGAAGGCGGATTGGGTGTTAGGAAATTGTCGGAATTCATGAAGGCTCTCTGGATGAAGCTGGGGTGGGCTGCCAAGTACAAGGAAGGTAATAGCCTGTGGAAAAATTTCATTGAGGCGAAATACAAGTTACTTCAGTCTGCGGTTGGTTCTGTCAGCCCGCCTTCGTTCGCCTCTCCCCTTTGGAAGCAGATTCATGCATTGCTGCCTATTCTGGATGATAATGTGCGTTGGCAAATCGGTAGCAGATCCTGCAGCTTCTGGTCTGACAATTGGACAGGTATGGGCCCACTTATCAATCATTTCACGTCTCATATCCCTGCATCTCTGCTTGCCACCCCAGTTAACCAAGTGCTTGGGCGGAACGGGCCTCTCCCGCCTACGTCTCTCTTCTCCTTTCTCCCTCAGCATGTTATAGACTTTATCTTTCAGGGAGGCTTCTGCCTGTCGGAAAGAGCAGATTGCTGTGTCTGGCCTTTCACTGCGTCAGGTCTGTTCTCAGTTAAGTCAGCGTGGCAACTCAGTAGGGCTACCCTCCCACGCAGGGCCTGGTCAAGATGGGTCTGGCATGAGAAAATGGCTCCCAAAGTCTCTCTATTCGTCTGGAGAATCTTGCATAGGGCGATTCCAACTGATGTAGATGTTCAGGGGCGAGGTGTATCTTTGGCCTCTAAGTGCGTTTGCTGTGATGGCATTGCATCCGATGGCCACAAATCTGAATCCTTGCATCATCTTTTCTTC